>NW_027248280.1:2235355-2535355 GCF_041260155.1 Ptychodera flava
GTCAATGGAACAAGCTTTAGTATACATCAATCGAGCGAAGTCGTAGCAGAACTTGCTTCGACCCTTTTCAGCTTTAGTTCCAGTTTCGGTGTTAGCACAGAGAAGCGTCTTTTCAGTTCTTTTGTATCACAGACAAAGAGAGAAAACAGACGAGAAACGCGGCATGCGTTTGATGTCATGGTCGCCTCGATAAACTATGGCTTTTCATATTAAAATGAGCTTCAGAGATGTCAGACTTCTCGGAGATTTCGTGCATAATTGAAAATAAAATGAGATTATGCGAAAAGTAGGACAATATTACCAACAGTCCTGTGCGTGGCGCTATAATTCCGATACAAACACAAACAAACGTGGACGAGTGCGTCCGCCAACAAGACCTCAGAGTCTTTTTTCGTGACGAACTTGAAGACGAACGAGAATGAAGAACTTTCAGACAGTAGCTTTGACATGATTTAATGTGTCTTTTTCGGAAGCAATGAGAAGTTGTAGACGAACTGGAAACTGGTGTCATACCGACAGAAATGTAGGTTTTCTATCATTTTCAGACATGAATAAAACAATTTTGACTCGCAAGCAAACATCCCATGTGTCTAGAATTTGTCTCCGGGCAAAGAGGAAAACAAACCAAATCTGTTAAATTGTAGGCAACACACAGGTCTTTCCTTGCGATTTTGACGAGCAAGTGGTATCGTAGTACTTGTCGCAAACATCTTTACTTTGCGTTACTCTCAGGGCCGAAACACTGCTTCACGCCAATCAAAACATGACACGCCAGCAGTTTCATAAACACGTGCTCCCTTGACGAACTTGTAGGAGACGATATGACTGATCGAAAACCTGTCGGTAAAATCTGACATTATCTATAGCTATAGAAGACTTTCAAATTTGGTTCAAACACACTTATTATATATTCATGAAAATGTGAGAAGAATTTTGAAAATCTTCAAACTGTCTTCCCAAAGCTCAAACTTTCTCCCGTATTCGCCAGGCACGCCGCTGCCGTTCAGCACTAAACGACAGCAACAAGAAGAACTTTCCCCGAAACTACTTTCGCTTAAAAATCGGCGAAAATACTGAAACTGCCGACGGGTGCCTGTTCGGATAGCAGAGTCAATGTCTACCGTTTCGTATTGTATCGTATATCAAATATCTTGGTCTTTTACTCTCTACACGTAACACCTGGTCTAAAGCTGTACATACATTAGCCAAACAAGCTAGCAAGGCACTGAATTTATTGTCAGTGGCCAGGTGGAAACTGGAATACATTTCATTTGAATGTCATTTGAAGTTATTTGACGCTATGATCTTACCAATGCTATGTTATGGATCAGAGATTTGGCGATTTTAATTTTATGATATCATAAAAAATGTTGAACGAACTGGTGCAAAAAAACTATTGGGTGTATCAAATAGAACAGCACATGAAGCTGTAGTCGGGGAATGTGGGCGTTTGCCAGTCTTTTTCACACCTTAAAACGGTGTATCCGTAACTGAGTAAAACTCACTGAAAAGCTACAAGAAAGACTGCCTCGGCAAAGCGTGTTTCATGCTTTGTAATCTTAACCGTTTACGTCGACACACAACACTAGTACAGAATTTGCGAGAAATGGACACTCTCGCTTTTTTTGCGAGAAGTAAGCGAGAATATATACTTTCTTGCAATCGATTCGCGAGAATTTATTTCTCGCAATCAGCTGGCGAGAACTGTGTTTTCTCGCTCTGCCACTGCGAGAAACTGAATTCTCAAAATCAATCTGCGAGAAATTAGTTTTTGCACTCTTCATCTGCGAGAAATTGAATTCTTCTGCGTAAGTATTTCACCAAAATAAACCATGTCTTTCATAGTAGAAAAAGTAATTTCTCACTGGCTGATTGAGGGCATTCAATTATCGCACACACAGAGCGAGAAAGCACAGTTCTCGCAGCTTGATTGCGAGAAAGCATGTATTCTCGCTTACTTCTCGCAATAAAGCGAGAAAGTGTTCATTTTTCGCAAATTTCTCGCAAATTTCTGTACTAATGCATGGGCAACATCAGTCAAACATATTCTATTTACGTCATGTATGGATATCGCAAGAGATAGGTGACAAACAGTTATTCTTTTTAACATTGAGACACGAATTGAAGATATTTTGAAACAGCAATGGAAAGGTTATTGTTCTTCTAAAAGAAAACTACGTACCTACTCACCTTTATTCGAATTGTACACGAAATATGAGACAGGTCTTTCCTTGTTTTCGATGTTCCTCCGATAGAGGAAGGGAGGAGTGAGAACGAAGATGTTTCAGCAAGGCATTGTAAGGTATGCTATGGTAAATATGTAGAAGATGAGTATCATTAGCTCACGTGTGTAAACACGTGGGCTAATGTCATAGCGATGTCTGTCTGTCTGTCCGTGTGTGTGTGTGTTAGTGTGTGTGTGTGTGTGTCTGTCTGTCTGTCTGTTTACACGATAACTCAAAATGCCTGCACGGATTCAAGTCAGATTTGGTACACAGGTACCATATGCTACTTGCAAGAACTGATTAGATTTTGGTTAGTGTGGCTTGCATATTAATGAAGTTATGCAATATCGTTTTTTTTTGTACAATGGTTTCCCTATGGAGATGTGTGGAATATGACCAGGTCTGAGTAAGCAGTCGGGAGACGAAGTCGTCTAATACTATAAATGACTACTTTATTCTATACCAATATAATAGACAGTGGCTAATACAGTGAAGCATAACACTTGGGTGAGAGACCGTACATTGAGTCCAGTGACGTGAAGTGTCTCTGTTGAGGGTGGAAAAGTCTCTGATTAGGGAAGGCGAGGTTCCCGTAGACAAAGCACTTTTGGCGGGAAAAGAGTCTATGAGTCACGAGAAAGGCACATGATGGATTAGACATATTGTCTTAGCAGATGGAATCTCTGGTTGGTAAAATAAACAGTGATAGGAAGCGGTGCCTCAAAGCTTAGTCTTAGAAGGAATGCTATCAGAGTATATATAGTAAGACACTGTACTATTAGTGACGTAATACAAGAATATATTTCCTGACATTCTCCCCGGCGGGAAATTAGCAGTGTTCCAAAAGATTGCAAAAACTCAAAGAAACGTAAAATACTAAGTAGAAATTTGGCAGTGAAACGTGCAATAAATGAAAAAGAATTTCTATTCTATGGGATAATATTGAGTAAATAAGTCCAATATATATAAGAGTATATATAGTCCGATATATACGAGTTCAGCAACAAGAGTTCACACATCGTTTAAATCTTGAATTCTGCAACGGGCGATGGCGGCTGCAGTTCTGGTCGGTGGCCTCTCGCTGCTGGTTGCCTGGTTACCTGTTGTGTTTACGTGATAGTCTTTCTCTGTGGCTTGTTGTGTTGTGTTGGCGTTGATTTCCAGTGGGTACAGCTTGATGATGGGACGATTTGTATGTCCATTAGCAGTTCTGATTCCTGCAGAACGAATGATGCCGTCGTTTCCGTAGTTTAGCTTTTCTACGGTGGCTAATTCCCAGTTGATTCGGCGTGAGGTGTCGCTGTGTACAAGCACAACATCACCGATTCGAATGTCATTGTCCGTTTTACGTGAATTTTGTGGTGTTCACGTAAGGCAGTCAAGTATTCCGTTGTCAATCTGCGCCAGAAATGTTCCTGTAGTTGAGTAATGCGCAGATAGCGTTTCCTCATGTCATCTTCATTTCCGAATGACGGGTCCGGATCGATCCGAAATTTCAGTGTCGTCAACAAATGGGCGTGGCACGTTTGTGAGGACGCGACCATGGAGCATATGCGAAGGGGTGAGCGATATTGCGTCATCCGAATTCGAAGACAGATAGGTGATGGGGCGGTCGTTCAGCGCAGTTTCTATTTCTGTGATTATAGTGTTCATCTCATCGAAGGTTATGAATGCACGACCTAATACTTTCTTGATAATATTCTTTGTCAGTCCGATCATGCGTTCCCAAAATCCACCAAACCATGGAGCGCGTTTGGGAATAAAGGACCATTCTACACGTTTGTTAGCCATGTATTGTTTTACGTAGGATGAGTCGAAGAGTTCGCGAAGTTCTTTAGCCGCAGAGAGATACGTAGTAGCGTTGTCGGAGATCATCTTGAAGGGAGCGAGCGTCGAGCAGCGTAACGGCGGAAGGCACATAAGAACGAAGCAGTTAATAAGTCCGATACAAGTTCGAGGTGAATTGCTCGCGTTAAAGCACAAGTGAAAAGACAAATATAAGCCTTTGTTTCCTTACCGATTTGACGTAGAGCATGCCAGTAAAGTCAACGCCGGTAATGGTGAACGGCGAAGCTTCGTTCACGCGGTATTTCTGAAGAGGGGCTTGCACTTGATGCTGATACGGCTTACCAATTACTTTCAAACACTTTACACATTTGCGTATTACTTTTTTCACAGCTTGTCGTAATTTGGGGATCCAGTGTCGTTGACGGAGTTGAGTAACCGTTGCCTGTAGTCCGGCGTGTAGCACACATTTGTGCGCGGCTAAGATGACAAGTTCCGTAAACCGATGATGGGTTGGAAGCAGTCGAGGGAATTTCGCGGCGTATTCAAGGGGCGCGTTATGTAGCCTGCCACCACAGCGAAGAATGTTGTCTTCATCTTAGAAGAGCGCGAGTTGTCTAGCGAGCGTAGTTTCGTAGTCTTTCCGAGGAGCGAGTATACGTCGGCGCGATATACTTCGAGTTGAACGTCTTTTATCCATTTGTTTTCGGCGCGTTGAAGTTCTCTTGCTGTAAGATATCCGATTTTGCGATCTTTGGGCTTCTTCAAGTTCGATACAAAACGTAGTACGATAGCCGATACGTGGAGTAGTTTAGTGAGCGAGCGGTATCTATTTCCGTCAACCACGTGTTGGATTCCGATTTGAGTAGAGTGGGCGTTGTCTTCAGGAGGAGCCGCTGTGTTTGCATGTCCGTTATTTGCGTTATCTCTATTGTCCCGAGTCTGCGAGAAACACAGCGGTGTCATCGTTGTCAGATAATTGGCAAACTGGCCAATCACCACGTTTGAGCCAATCAGGCCCTTCCCACCAGAGAGTAGACTTCTCCAAGTCGCCTGTAGAAATTCCACGTGTTAGCAGGTCGGCTGGATTATCTTGCCCAGGGCAGTATTTAACTGTGCATGGAAATTCGTTGATTCTTTTCACTCTATTTGCAATAAACAGCGGTAGTTTCTTATCGCTTCTTATCCAGCGAATAACGCTTTGATTGTCCGACCGTAGGAAGCGACGTGTGATATTTACTTTATCTTTCAGCGCATTGTAGGTGAAACAGAGAAGTTTTGAACCAATAAGTGCGGCCATCAATTCTAATTGCGGTAGCGTAATTTCCTTCGAAGGAGCGACGCGAGTCTTTGCCATAATTAATGCAGTCTGGCCCTTGTAGCCTAGGTACACCGAGATACCGAAAGCCTTGGTGCTTGCGTCAGCGAACATTTGTAGTTCATGTTCATCGCATAAATTTGTACCTGCAGTGAAGTTTCGACGACTTAAGGTAATGTGAGAACCGGCGTGTAAGTTGGTTGCAATGTGTGAGCATTGTTTGATTAGGTCGTCTCCTAGAGGTTCATCCCAGTCGTTTTCTTTTCCAAAGTTCCTGTATGAACATGCAGTTTTGCCTTTGTGAGAACCGGTGATAGATATCCGTAGGGGTCGAATAAGCCTGTGGTTATTTGAGCAACTTCGCGTTTAGTCACGAGGTCGTTCGAAGGAGGTAGCTTTTTCTTCATATAAGTCAATGTATCCAAGTCAGAGTCCCAGCTCATTCCAAGAACACCCTCGTTGGTGTTCATTTTGAGTGTTTTGTCGCGTTTTGCGAGCAAGCATACTTCATCACAGTTGGATGACCAAGAACGTAGTTTGAATCTACCGGCAGTCATGATTTCATTCGCGTCGTTGTAGTATTCACGGCGTCGGTCGCATTTTGTACTCCAGTAACAACGTTATCAACGTAAATATTATCTTTTAAATCAGTGGAAGTCAAAGTTGCGTTGTGTTTTTCCAAGTGAGTTTTCACGGCGTTCAGAATGAACGGAGAGCAGACCGCGCCAAAGAGGACCGTTTTGAATTGATAGACCTTGAAATTGCTTTCAGGGTCGCTAGGGTCTGATAGCCACAGGAATTTGGTGAATTTCCGATCAATTTCATCGAGGCGGACATTGAAAAACGCTTTCTCAATATCGCCGAAAACGGAAGTCTCATTTAATCGAAATCTGAGTACTATAGCTGCCATATCGTTTAGTAGAATAGGCCCAGTTTGTACACACACAATCGTTCAAACTGGGTGCGTCAATTGATTGACGACAGCTGCAATCGTACACTACACGGATAGGAGTTGTAATTCAATCTTTCTTAACAGAGCGGTGTGGTAGATAATGTCCACGAGTTACATCATAATCAGAAACTTTTCAATAAAGTCACAGGAGATTTGCTCTTGAATAATGCGATTGTACGCGTTCAATAAATCTGGCTTTATTCTGCGTACCATGGCGCGTGTGCATTTCTCACTAATTTGATAATTGGTCGGTAAAGGTGGTTGATCTGGTTTCCAAGGAAGCTAGCAACGTATTTACCGTCGTCGATTCGTAAGTGGGTATCGCGAAATAATTCAAATTCGCTTACCTTAGTGTCCGTTGATTGCTCTTCATTTCTAATTCCGATAGTTTCTAAGTCCCAGAGAGTCTGAAGTTTCGTTTCTTCTTCCATAGATTGCGTAGCGATATGTAGAATACTCGCGTTAGCAGCGTTGAGATTGTTTCTCGCGTTGTAGGTCCAGATAGCAGGTATCCGAATTTGACTTCACAGCGTAAGGTCCGGGTCCTTCGATGACTTCATTTTCGATGAAGTCCAACGAGTGGTCAGCGCCAATGAGAACAGAGATTTTGAAGGAGGACGCGTCCGAGGGATGATGGGCTAACGGTAGCCCTCGTAGATGAGGAAGGTCGACAAGCGGTTTCTTGATGAAGTTCTTCATTGCGGAGATCTTCGGTGCGATCAGCGCGCTCATCTCCATTGGTCCGTCGCGAGTATGAAGCTTGAACGTAGCCGTTTCGTAGCGTTTACTTTGAGAGAGATCACCCAATGTTGCGATACTAGTGTTGAAGTAACTATCCGGTTTAATGTTCAGTTTCCGAATTAAGTCTCTAGCGATAAATGAACGGTTAGAACCTTCGTCGATGAGTACAACAGCGTTGACGGTTTTCCGTCCCGATGAGATAGGAACAACAGTGGTTTTCAGAAGAGTGGTTTCTTCTATATCCGACGTAGCGAAGTGTACTTGAGTAGTTGCCGCGGCGGGTTGAGCGTGCGAAGCGTTCGCTGTACCGGGTTGAGGAGAAACATCAGCGTTACGTTGAGTAGGGGTAGGATCGCGTGAAGTTTCTGAAGTCGTAGAGGTGGATCCCTGGTCCGATTTACAGAGTGAAGTGTGATGCTTTCTATCACATTTGCGGCATTTTCCTTTGGACTTACAGTCGCTGACTCTGTGTTTCCCGAGGCAATTGAAACACAGCCGGTTTTGTTTGAGAATATTGTGTCGTTTCGAAGAATCGGGTGACCACAGTGCAATCGTTCGATAAGTGTGGTCCTCGGCAAAAGGCGCAACTCTTTTCCTTCCGTTGAGTAGGGCGACGCGCGGCTGAGTTAGTCGCGGTACTTGAGTAAAAGGCGGCGGTACTAGGCATTGAAGACTGAATTGATTTGTCCAATTCAGCAGCACGATTGTTGGAAGACATTATCCTTATCTCGCATTTGAGAGCCTAGCGAAATTGTTTGAACGAGTGAAATAGTTCATCGTCTAATGGACGTTGAAGCATCGTCAGTAGATTGGGCGGAAGTTTTTCCAACGCTATGATTAAGATCACCCATTTGAATCTTTCTTGTGGAACGTCTAAGTGATCAAGATGGCGAACGTACGTTTCTAACTTATTGTGAAATGCGGTCAAACTTTCGACAGTGTAAGCGGGGTTTTCCAATTTGTAAAAAGCTTTGACGTAAGCTCTGTGTATTTCTTCTTGTCTACCATATTTATCGCGTAAGAGTTCTATCGCGTCACCATAACTTTTCATGTGTGATCGCAGTCCGTCTATTACCTCGGCGGGAGGACCTACGAGGTTTGCTCTCAAATACCGAAGTCACTCGGTGTTGTTTAGCGAGGCGTCTTCATGTATGAGAGACATGAAGTTATCGAAAAAGCTTGGCCATTTCATGATTTCACCGTCGAATTTTTCAAGAGTTAGTTTCAGCAGATGATTTCCCTTGTGTTTTAAAACGGGCACAGAACTTGGCGCCGACGACGAAGTCGACGATACATTCGAACTAATCGGCTTGTCAGTGTGTTTTCCAATAAATTGTCTATAAAGCTTCAACTTACTGGTGATGTGACCTTCGTATTCGTCTGCTGCTTCAAACTCTTCTAGTAGCTTTTCGTTGTTGTTTTTGATGTGTGAAGATATTCCATTGTCCAATTTCTTGATGATTTCTAGCTTGTTCGAGATGTTGTTGGTGACTTTGGAAAGGGCTTCAATTTCTTCTTGTGTGGAGTTTTCCTTAGAGGTTATGTTGTCCGCTTGCTTCAGAAGTGTTGTTATCCGATCGCGTCTTCCATTTCTTTGGTATTCCAGTTCTTTAGTTTCCTTGGATCCGGAGGACCCGAAGGAGTTTCCGTTTCTTGGCATCGTTAAAAGTATGCTTCAGGCTGTAGTAGGTAGTCTCGCAATCCTGGTCTCGGCACCAGAAATTATGTGTGGAATATGACCAGGTCTGAGTAAGCAGTCGGGACACGAAGTCGTCTAATACTATAAATGACTACTTTATTCTATACTAATATAATAGACAGTGGCTAATACAGTGAAGCATAACACTTGGGTGAGAGACCGTACATTGAGTCCAGTGACGTGAAGTGTCTCTGTTGAGGGTGGAAAAGTCTCTGATTGGGGAAGGCGAGGTTCCCGTACATAAAGCACTTTTGGCGGGAAAAGTGTCTATGAGTCACGAGAAAGGCACATGATGGATTAGACATATTGTCTTAGCAGATGGAATCTCTGGTTGGTAAAATAAACAGTGATAGGAAGCGGTGCCTCAAAGCTTAGTCTTAGAAGGAATGCTATCAGAGTATCTATAGTAAGACACTGTACTAATAGTGACATAATACAAGAATATATTTACTAACATTCTCCCCGACGGGAAATTTAGCAGTGTTCCAAATGATTGCAAAATCTCAATGAAACGTAAAATACTAAGTAGTAAATTTGGCAGTGAAATGTGTAATAAATGAAAAGGAATTTCTATTCTATGGGATAATATTGAGTAAATAAGTCCAATATATATAAGAGTATATATAGTCCGATATATACGAGTTCAGCAACAAGAGTTCACACATCGTTTAAATCTTGAATTCTGCAACGGGCGATGGCGGCTTCAGTTCTGGTCGGTGGCCTCTCGCTGCTGGTTGCCTGGTTACCTGTTGTATTTACGTGATCGTTGTTCTCTGTAGCTTGTTGTGTTGTGTTGGCGTTGATTTCCAGTGGGTACAGATTGATGATGGGACGATTTGTATGTCCATTAGCAGTTCTGATTCCTGCAGAACGAATGATGCTGTCGTTTCCGTAGTTTAGCTTTTCTACGGTGGCTAATTCCCAGTTGATTCGGCGTGAGGTGTCGCTGTGTACAAGCACAACATCACCAATTCGAATGTCATTGTCCGTTTTACCGTGAATTTTGTGGTGTTCACGTAAGGCAGTCAAGTATTCCGTTGTCAATCTGCGCCAGAGATGTTCCTGTAGTTGAGTAATGCGCAGATAGCGTTTCCTCATGTCATCTTCATTTCCGAATGACGGGTCCGGATCGTTCCGAAATTTCAGTGTCGTCAACAAATGGGCATGGCACGTTTATGAGGACGCGACCATGGAGCATATGTGAAGAGGTGAGCGATATTGCGTCATCCGAATTCGAAGACAGATAGGTGATAGGGCGGTCGTTCAGCGCAGTTTCTATTTCTGTGATTATAGTGTTCATCTCATCGAAGGTTATGAATGCACAACCTAATACTTTCTTGATAATATTCTTTGTCACTCCAATCATGCGTTCCCAAAATCCACCAAACCATGGAGAGCGTTTGGGAATAAAGGACCATTCTACGCGTTTGTTAGCCATGTATTGTTTTATGTAGGATGAGTCAAAGAGTTCACGAAGTTCCTTATCCGCAGAGAGATACGTCGTAGCGTTGTCGGAAATCATCTTCAGAAGGGAGCGAGCGTCGAGCAGCGAAACGGCGGAAGGCACGTAAGAATGAAGCAGTTGATAAGTCCGATACAAGTTCGAGGTGAATTGCTCGTGTTACAGCACAAGTGAAAAGACAAATATAAGCCTTTGTTTCCTTACCGATTTGACGTAGAGCATGCCAGTAAAGTCCACACCGGTAATGGTGAACGGCGGAGCTTCGTTCACGCGGTATTTCTGAAGAGGGGCTTGCACTGGATGCTGATACGGCTTACCAATTACTTTCAAACACTTTACACATTTGCGTATTACTTTCTTCACAGCTTGTCGTAATTTTGGGATCCAGTGTTGTTGACGGAGTTGAGTAACCGTTGTCTGTAGTCCGGCGTGTAGCACACATTTGTGCGCGGCTAAGATGACAAGTTCCGTAAACCGATGATGGGTTGGAAGCAGTCGAGGGAATTTCGCGGCGTATTCAAGGGGCGCGTTATATAGCCTGCCACCACAGCGAAGAATTTTGTCTTCATCCGAGAAGTGCGCGAGTTGTCTAGCGAACATAGTTTTCGTAGTCTGTCCGAGGATCAAGTATACGTCGGTGCGATATACTTCGGGTTGAACGTCTTTCATCCATTTGTTTTCTGCGCCTTGAAGTTCTCTTGTGGTTAGATATCCGATTTTGCGAGCGTTGGGTTTTTTCAAGTTCGATACGAAACGTAGTACGATAGCCGATACGCGGAGTAGTTTGGTGATCGAGCTGTATCCATTTGCGTCGACCACGTGTTGGATTCCGATTTGAGTAGAGTGGGCGTTGTCTTCAGGAGGAGCCGCTGTGTTTGCATGTCCGTTATTTGCGTTATCTCTATTGTCCGAGTCTGCGAGAAACACAGCGGTGTCATCGTTGTCAGATAATTTGCAAACTGGCCAATCACCACGTTGAGCCAATCTGGCCCTTCCCACCAGAGAGTAGACTTCTCCAAGTCGCGTGTAGAAATTCCACGTGTTAGCAGGTCGGCTGGATTACCTTGCCCAGGGCAGTATTTAACTGTGCATGGAAATTCGTTGATTCTTTTCACTCTATTTGCGATAAACAGCGGTAGTTTCTTATCGCTTCTTATCCAGCCAATAACGCTGTGATTGTCCGACCATAGGAAGCGACGTGTAATATTTACTTTATCTTTCAGAGCATCGTAGGTGAAACGGAGAAGTTTTGAACCAATAAGTGCGGCCATCAATTCTAATTGCGGTAGCGTAAGTTCCTTCGTAGGAGCAACGCGAGTCTTTGCCATAATTAATGCAGTCTGGCCCTTGTAGCCTAGGTACACCAAGGTACCGAAAGCCTTGGTGCTTGCGTCAGCGAACATTTGTAGTTCATGTTCATCGCGTAGATTTGTACCTTCAGTGAAGTATCAACGACTGAACGTATCGTGAGAACCGGCGCGTAAGTCGGTTGCTATGGGTGACCATTGTTTGATTAGGTCGTCTCCCAGAGGTTCATCCCAGTCAAGTTTTCTTTTCCAAAGTTCCTGTATGAAAAGTTTTGCCTTTACGAGAACCGGAGATAGATATCCGTAGGGGTCGAATAAGCCTGCGGTTATTTGAGCAACTTCGCGTTTAGTCACGAAGTCGTTCGAAGGAGGTTGCGTTTTCTTCATATAAGTCAATGTATCCGAGTCAGAGTCCCAGCGCATTCCGAGAACACCCACGTTGGTGTTCATTTCGAGTGTTCTGTCGCGTTTGGCGAGCGAGCGTACTTCATCACTATTGGATGACCAAGAGCGTAGTTTAAATCCACTGGCAGTCATGATTTCATTCGCGTCGTTGTAGTATTTCACGGCGTCGGTCGCATTTTGTACTCCAGTAACAACGTTATCAACGTAAATATTATCTTTTAAATCAGTGGAAGTCAAAGTTGCGTTGTGTTTTTCCAAGTGAGTTTTCACGGCGTTCAGAATGAACGGAGAGCAGACCGCGCCAAAGAGGACCGTTTTGAATTGATAGACCTTGAAATTGCTTTCAGGGTCGCTAGGGTCTGATAGCCACAGGAATTTGGTGAATTTCCGATCACTTTCGTCGAGGCGGACATTGAGAAATGCTTTTTCAATATCGCTGATAACGGCAGTCTCATTTAATCGAAATCTGAGTAGTATAGCTGCCATATCGTTTAGCAGAGCAGGCCCAGTCTGTAAACAATCGTTCAAACTAGGGGAGTCAATTGATTGGCGACAGCTGCAATCGTAGACTACACGGATAGGAGTTGTAGTCGAATCTTTCTTAACAGAGCGGTGAGGTAGATAATGTCCACGAGTTACATCATCATCAGAAACTTCTTCAATAAAGTCAAAAGAGATTTGCTCTTGAATAATGCGGTTGTACGCGTTCAATAAATCTGGCTTTAATCTGCGTACCATGGCGCGTGTGCGTTTCTCACTAATTTGATAATTGGTCGGTAATGGCGGGTGATCTGGTTTCCAAGGAAGCTTAGCAACGTATTTACCGTCGTCGATTCGTAAGTGGGTATCGCGAAATAATTCAAATTCGCTTACCTTAGTGTCCGTTGATTGCTCTTCATTTCTAATTCCGATAGTTTCTAAGTCCCAGAGAGTCTGAAGTTTCGTTTCTTCTTCCATAGAGTGCGTAGCGATATGTAGAATAGTCGCGTTAGCAGCGTTGAGATTGTTTCTCGCGTTTGTAGGTCCAGATAGCAGGTATCCGAATTTTGACTTCACAGCGTAAGGTCCGGGTCCTTCGATGACTTCATTTTCGATGAAGCCCAACGAGTGGTCAGCGCCAATGAGAACAGAGATTTCGAAGGAGGACGCGTCCGAGGGATGATGGGCTAACGGTAGCCCTCGTAGATGAGGAAGGTCGACAAGCGGTTTCTTGATGAAGTTCTTCATTGCGGAGATCTTCGGTGCGATCAGCGCGCTATCTCCATTGGTCCGTCGCGAGTATGAAGCTTGAACGTAGCCGTTTCGTAGCGTTTACTTTGAGAGAGATCGCCCAATGTTGCGATACTAGTGTTGAAGTAACTATCCGGTTTAATGTTCAGTTTCCGAATTAAGTCTCTAGCGATAAATGAACGGTTAGAACCTTCGTCGATGAGTACAACAGCGTTGACGGTTTTCCGTCCCGATGAGATAGGAACAACAGTGGTTTTAAGAAGAGTGGTTTCTTCTATATCCGACGTAGCGAAGTGTACTTGAGTAGTTGCCGCGGCGGGTTGAGCGTGTGAAGCGTTCGCGGTACCGGGTTGAGGCGAAACATCAGCGTTATGTAGAGTAGGGGGAAGGATCGCGTGAAGTTTCCGAAGTCATAGAGGTGGATCCCTGGTCCGATTTACAGAGTAAAGTGTGATGCTTTCTATCACATTTGCGGCATTTTCCTTTGGACTTACAGTCGCTTACTCTGTGTTTCCCTAGGCAATTGAAACACAGCCGGTTTTGATTGACAATTTTGTGTCGTTTCGAAGAATCGGTGACCACAGTGCAATCGTTCGGATAGTGTGGTCCTCGGCAAAAGGTGCAGCTCTTTTCTTTCCGTTGAGTAGAGCGACGCGCGGCTGAGTTAGTCGCAGTACTTGAGTAAAAGGCGGCGGTACTAGGCATTGAAGACTGAATTGATTCGTCCAATTCAGCAGCATGATTGTTGGAAGACATTATCCTTATCTCGCGTTTGAGAGCCTCGCGAAATTGTTTGAACGTGTGAAATAGTTCATCCTCTAATGGACGTTGAAGCAGCGTCAGTAGATTGGGCGGAAGTTTTCCAACACTATGATTAAGATCACCCATTCGAATCTTTCTTGTGGAACGTCTAACTGTTCAAGATGGCGAACGTACGTTTCTAACTTATTGTGAAATGCGGTCAAACTTTCGACAGTGTAAGCGGGGTTTTCCAATTTGTAAAAAGCTTTGACGTAAGCTCTGCGTATTTCTTCTTGTCTGCCATACTTATCACGTAAGAGTTCTATCGCGTCACCGTAACTTTTCTTGTTTGATCTCAGTCCATCTACTACCCCGGCGGGAGGACTGATGAGGTTTGCTCTCAAATACCGAAGTCGCTCGGTGTCATTTAGCGAGGCGTCTTCATGTATGAGAGACATGAAGTTATCGATAAAGCTTGGCCATTTCATGATTTCACCGTCAAATTTTTCAAGAGTTAGTTTCGGCAGATGATTTCCCTTGTGTTTTAAAACGGGCACAGAACTTGGCGCCGGCGACGAAGTCGACGATACATTCGAACTAGTCGGCTCGTCAGTATGTTTTCCAATAAATTGTGTATGAAGCTTCATCTTACTGGTGATGTGATCTTCGTATTCGTCTGCTGCTTCAAACTCTTCTTGTAACTTTTCGTTGTTGTTTTTGATGTGTGAAGAAATTTCGTCGTCCAATTTCTTGATGATTTCTAGCTTGTTCGAGACGTTGTTGGTGACTTTGGAAAGGGCTTCAATTTCTTCTTGTGTGGGGTTTTCCTTGGAGGTTATGTTGTCCGCTTGCTTCAGAAGTGTTGTTATCCGATCGCGTCTTCCATTTCTTTGGTATTCCAGCTCTTTAGTTTCCTTGGATCCGGAGGACCCAGAGAAGTTTCCGTTTCTTGGCATCGTTGAAAGTATTCTTGAGGCATTATGTGTAGTAGGTAGTCTCGCAATCCTGGTCTCGGCACCAGAAATTATGTGTGGAATATGACCAGGTCTGAGTAAGCAGTCGGGAGACGAAGTCGTCTAATACTATAAATGACTACTTTATTCTATACTAATATAATAGACTGTGGCTAATACAGTGAAGCATAACACTTGGGTGAGAGACCGTACATAGAGTCCAGTGACGTGAAGTGTCTCTGTTGAGGGTGGAAAAGTCTCAAAGTCTCTGATTAGGGAAGGCGAGGTTCCCGTAGATAAAGCACTTTTGGCGGGAAAAGTGTCTATGAGTCACGAGAAAGGCACATGATGGATTAGACATATTGTCTTAGCAGATGGAATCTCTGGTTGGTAAAATAAACAGTTATAGGAAGCGGTGCCTCAAATCTTAGTCGTAGAAGGAATGCTATCTGAGTATCTATAGTAAAACACTGTGCTAATATTGGCGTAATACAAGAATATATTTCCTAACAGGAGACGGTAATGACAGTGTAGACATATATCAAGAAATACTGCACAAAATTTCATGAAACTTTGCACAGATGACAATCTAAGAACATTTTGATGATACTGTGAGTGTCATGTCAATTATCTTCTCATTTGCATATTTAATGAACTTTGGTTATTAGTGTCATAACTCTGAAATTCCTGCACCAAACCTGATGATACTTGCAACAAATATTGATCTGATATATATATATATGATTATACTTAGAAGCATTAGGCAGTGTCATGTTAATAAATATCTCATTTGCATATTTTATGTAGGTTTGTAATTAGTCATGTAACTCCGATATAACTTCACCAAATTTGATGAAATTTGCTGCAGATACTGATCCGACTGATATCTAACTGTAGTGTAAAGCATTTAGTAGTGTGAAGTTAATTAAGGGTTCATTTGCATATTTAATGAACTTTGTAATTAGGTATATAACTCTAAAATTACGGCACCGAAGTCAGTGAAGTTGGGTACACATATTGTTCTGATATATATCTAATTGTACTGAGAAGCATTTGGCAGTGTCATGTTAACAAATAGGTCATTTGCATATTTTATGAAGTTTTGTAATTAGTCATATAACTCAAAAATAACTGCACCAAATGTGATGAAATCTGCTGCAGATACTGATCCGACACATATCTAATGGTGATGTAAAGCATTTAGTTGTGTTGAGTTAATTAAGGGTTCATTTGCATATTTAATGAACTTTGTAATTAGTGATATTACTCCGAAATTACAGCATTAAATTTGATGAAACTTGCTACAGATGTTGATTTGATAAATATTTAATTGTGCTATGAAACATTGAACAGTGCCAAATTAATTTTGGTCTCATTTGCATATTTAATGAACTAAGTAATTAGTGACATTACTCTGAAATTACAGCATTAAGTTAATTGAAACGTGCTACAAATGTTGATCTGATGGATTGTCCCGTAAAGCATTGAGCAGTGTCAAATTAAATATCAGCTCATTTGCATATTAAATAAAGTTTTGTAATTAGTGATTAAACTCTGAGAGTACCGTGCGAAGTTGAAAAACCTGCTACATACAGTGATAACATATATCTCATTGTTCTGTGAAGCGTACTACTATTAATGAACCTGTCGTAAAACACGTAACCATATTTAGTTCATATCTGGTTTTTATTTGTGTGTCTTGTATATGAGATTTTGAAATTTGGGAAAGCAACATTTTCCACACGATGATATTAATTATCCTCACTTCTCAAATGTTTTTGAGAATATGAGTGCTAAGGAGCCATCAATGATTCTCTCATAATGTAACTTTGTATATAAAGCTTTCAAACTCAGAGAATCATTTTGAAAAATACTGAAATGTCATAATTTTGTATTCAGTACGATTTTCTTTGAACTGAGAATTGATTTTCTTTTTTTCACGAGAAACTCGTGTATATACTGTACTTGTATGACTTAACACTGTACATGTACACTTCTCACCTGTACCACTTTGTTGTTCTCCCTTGCGTATGGGCTGGAGGCCTTGAAAAGCAATAAATGTACATATGTGTGTGCACGTGAACTGAAAATGGCTACTTGTGGCGAGGTGTACACGGAGGAGATTACGCAACCGCTTTACACCTCGAATAATACCCGTTTATAGTCTGTTTTTCTCCTTGTCTGTGGTTGTACTGATGTCGCATCACAATTACCATTTTGTATCAGACTTTAAAAATACCTATAACCTCACGAAACCACGCAGTTCCGAAGAGTGCCGAACATGCACTCTCCGTTAGTTTCCGGATTTTTGCCAATTTTTATAAGCGAAAGTATATTCGTCAAAGTTGATGCTATTGTTGTCGGGTAGCGCTGAGACTGGTGAAAACGGGAAAAAGTTTGAGCTTCGCAGAGGTAATTTTAATCATTCTGAAAAATCCTCTCACATTTTTATGGTTATATAATAAGTGTGTTTGAACCAAATTTTGAAAGTCTTTTATCGATACTGTCAGATTTTACCAAATGGTTTAGGGTCAGTCGTATCGTCTTCTAAAGTTCTTTATTGGTGGAAATGTTTATGAAAGTGCTGGCGTGTTGTTTTGATTGGCGTGAAGCAGTGTTTCTGCCCTGAAAGCACAAAAAGTATACATGGTTGTTACGCGACAGGCAGCACTGCGCCGTCGACTCTGGGAAATCTCGTCCTACTTTACACGAAGAGTTCAAAAAATCTCGCCCAGTGTATACAAATAATTGACATCATCTAAACCCCCATTGTGCACCTACGGTCGTGTATATTCGCGTCTAAAAAGGCAGGTTCTTATTAAGTTTATCTCTGAGCAAATTCACGAATAGTACAAACCTTTCAGATAAAGAACAAAGAATTAAAATCGCAAACAGACAATATCAATAACCACCAGTGTGAGAACCAGGGATTGAGGACTGTCCCTGTAAAGATATTTCTGAGCAGCATCTTCAGAGAACTACAAAATCGAAGAATAATGTCTGATGCCGGATACCACGACACCGGCCGACAAAGAACTAAATTTTAAATGAGTTATAGTTCTGTTTCGTTGACTGTAGAGCTAACTAAAATAGCTTGACATGTCAAACCAACGTCATGTCATGTTAATGGCGGTTAAGGTGAAGTACTACGAATACGTCAAAATTAGGTCGTGGTGTCATTTTCTTGAAACTTTGCACAAATATTCTTGGAGGTTGGGAACAGTGCAAAAATGAAATAAAAAATGGGGGTCACTGCGCTCGTTTCCATGGAAACGGACGTTAAAATGGCGTCGTTAGAAATAAATCAAAATGATATAATTCACTTAAACTAAAGAAAGCAATTATAAAACGCTTAGCAAATGAGTTAATTTATAAATACCAAGAATTAAGATCCATATCTATCGAATTAAGATCATGATGTTTGTAAAGAAATTTTAACATAAGTATCGATTACAAAATGACGATATCGAAATTATATCACTACATAATTTTCGAACTTTCTTCCTGTCGCTTTGAATGGTGTCATTTTGACCAAACTTGGCGAATAAAATCCTGACATAATACCATTTAGTTTACACTTTTAATAAAAGGGTGTCACCACGCTACTTTTTACATTATCTCCAGGTGAATTGGTAATATGCGCCATGTAAATGGGAGAGAAATGTTAATTTTGCGCTCATATTGAATAAAAACCAGCTTCCTAGGGGGTCAAAATATGACAAGGTTAAAGGTCACATGCATTTCTAAGAGACTGGGTCAAAAAATTAGGTAAAAGCGCAATTTCAACAATGACAGGTGATGTTAAATACATGCGTTACAAAATAACCCATTTGCGGCAGGCTGGAGTTAAATCTGCGCAGAAATGTTCTAAAGCGTGTGCGCGTCCGAATTCGTCGCCCTTTACCTTAACAAAGCCTGCATAGAAACGACACGGAGACAAAGATTTGGCCGAAATCATGGGGCGATAGCAAATCCAAGCATTGTCACCATCTTTCACCTAAGGACACTCGCAGATTTGAATAGAACCAGCACCATGTTACCAGGGGATTCATATACTACCAAAGCGGGGTGTTTGGGCGTCGTAGCGGCCTTGACAGCGGTATTTGGTCCCTCACGGAATCCAACCGCTACCGGGCACCCTGCAGACCCATGACAGTATTAAACATCAGGGAACTTTATTGAGTTTTAGCTGCCCTAGCATGAAATAAGTAACAGTTCAATCTCTTTATTTTTGAGCTACTACCCTGCAGCGAGGTTAAATTTTATTTTTATTTTTTATAATGGAGGGCTGGTGGGAGTTTTACGAGCAGAGATTTTATAATTTAGATATTAGATTAAGATATTTGTCAACTGTTTATTTTAAATCTGACAAGTCTCAGTTCCATTGTATCGGGTAGACAAAACATTTATTTTTTACGAATACAATTGCTGTGAAATATGTACTCATGTTTCATATTTAAGCAAGTGATTTGAATATAGCGTAACGAACTGCAGAAATGAATGACGAAACGCTACTTATGGAAAGTCAATTTAACATTCCTTTTAAACTCGGGGTGCTATAGTAGTGTATGTTCATAAAGCCCGTCACTATAGCTAAAGAAATATGTACAATTTGACAGTATCTGCTGTTTATCTTTCTGTCGAAAAACACACTCTTGTATGTATTTAATAAACTGTGCTTAATCTAAAATGTGGACAGAGATAGGTCTACACACATCAGACTGAGAACTTTGCGGTTTTCTTATGTGTGAATAAACTAAAATGACAGACATGTGTCGACGCGGACCGAAAAAACCCAAACAACTCAAACCAATTTCAACATTTTAAAAACCCACATTGAAATTGGTTTGAGTTGCTTGGGGTTTTTCGGTTCGGTCCGCGCCGACACGGTTGTACTTTTGATTTTATTCACAGACAAGCAAACCGTAAAGTTCTCAGTCTGATGTGTGTAGGACTTTCTCCCTTTTGCATTGGTTAAACCTTTGATATGTGTGCATAGACTTTAGAAATGGCATATTTCACCATCTGAGAAACACACTCGTAAGACATACGCTAACAATTTGGAATGGACAGCCACTTTATTACAAGGTTATCTAACGTACACAGACAGGTTAATCATAGCTTATATAATATGTAAGTTTACAAATAGGGTAACCTCATTGAACTTTGTCAAAATAAAAACAAGCTTAATTAAAAACTTACTAATTATTAATCAAAAAGCATCGAATACCGTCATAAGCTCACGTGTTCACACGTGTCGCTTGGATTTCTGTTTTTCTATGTGTCTGTCTTTTGACTTGATATCTCAAAAGCGGCTAATAAGATCAGAATAAAATCTGGTACATAGAATCTGTTTGGGAAAGGCAAGAACTGATTAGTTTTTGGTGCGTTTGGCATGCATATTTCGTACATATTTACATAATTAATGATTTTACAAAACAATCAGACATACATTAACGACTTGGATGAGATTCGTAACAAATGTTGATCACACAGGGATTAATCCAATATGAAAGACAAAAAGGGGTTACATAAAATTAATTGGTAATTTTCATATTTGATGAACTTTCCTAGTTATGAGTATATATTTGAATTGAGACAATCAAAATTGACAAAACTAGGTATGTATGTGGTAAAATACTATAATTTAACATTACTGAAAGTCATTATTGCCACAGCCAACTCCTAATTTGCGTATTTGATGAACTTTCCCAATTAGGAATATATATACGTATACTTGAGATGTACAGATATATGAGATATATATATATATATATATATATATATATATATATATATATATATATATATATATATATATATATATGTGTGTGTGTATGTATATTTAATTTTTTATAGATTGACTTGGCCGAAGTTGACGACACTTGCTTTGTACATTGAGATTAATATGATACAATACTATTTAAAGTACTTAAGCATGTTAAGTTCAGCAAATTCCTAATTTGCATATTTAATGAATGAATTTAAGCGATTTCTGATCATTTTCCACTGTAAAAGGGAATATGCTAATCGATTTATACACGACATGGTGTTTTTGTACTAAATTCGAAGTCGGGTTACACAATAAGTTCAGGGAAAGGCAAGCAAAGATCTATTACATTTTATTTTAATTAATGCATTTTGCACATGCGCATTGCTTGTCATGGCGGATGGATACATGGATGGTTTTAGAAGTTATTTCCTACTCTAACAGTAGTTATTCATGCATCCGTCGGTACATTTAACTCATTTTCTCTTTCTTCTCTCTCAACACTTCGTTCATTGCTTTGCTTTCTTTCTCAAGCTGATCCCTAACGACATGCAGTTCTTTCGCCAAATCGCTGTGTGTTTTCAGCAGCTGGGTGATTTGAGCCTGTATAGCGGCGCTGCGTTCTTCGAGGTCGGCAGCTATCTGGTCATATTGCTTGGTGATGTCCTCATTCATAGAAAGGCGCTGTATTTGTGGAGAAGATATATTATTTTCATGATGACAAGTGCAACTGCAAAGTATATATTCGTTTTCAGGATTGAAGGTATATATTACTAGATGTTAACATAAAGTGAAAAAATTACATTCTTGTGCAATATGGTGAATACTATGAACTCAGAAAAGAAAAGAAATGGGGCTTCAGATGTAATGGAACACAGTAAATGCAACATGAAATATATAACTTCACCACGGCAAAACTTTGAAGTATAGTAAAGTATATTTTTGTTGGAACGTTAGTTATCTCATTTGCGAGATTAAACTCTTGCTGAAATCAAGGAACATTGGCACAAACCGTTAACTGAGTTATGTAAAGAAAGTTACAGGCAGGGGCAGGGCACAAAATGTTAACAAGGCTATATTTACGAGTTTTTCTGCTCCTCTTCCTTTAGATTTGACATCTTTTCTTCCTCTCTCTCCTTTTGCTGTTTCGAAATGATGAATATAACACGTGTCAATCTAACAATTTTATAACAACAAGGTACTTCAGAAAGTAGAATGTGATCTGATTGTTCTGCCTAATGGTAATTTAGTCGAAGTGTCTTGATGGTATCGATTATTGTAAAAACTTACCTGATAGCTAATACGTGCGATTTAAATTTGGTAGCTTATATAACAGGAGGGTTTAACTGGCATCTTAAAAAAATGTTGCGAGACTTAATTTTTTTTCTTCAAGTATTTACGGCTGTAAACTCTCCCTGGTTGTAGGCGAAAAGTCCCATCTACCTATTAAAATGAAACTTGTTTTAACTTAATATCTACAGAACGATATGTAAGATGAACCCAAATTTTTTTCAAGTTGGCTCTTCTGTGACTGTGTTTTTATATAGCAAAATGCCAAGTAAAGCTTTAACCCCTTGACTACCAAGGCCAATGTATTGCTATATACCAGGCCCCTTATGTAAATATTGATAAAAATCTTGGGTGTGGTCATTGCATGAACACTGCTTAGAGTAAAAATTAAGTAAGTACCAATAAACCATATATTTTCTGAATCAGCATGAAATTTCCCACTTTTTCATAAATACGTTTTGTATTTCCAGGTCACGTGACTGATCACATGACACATCTTGTGACCAGAGTTGGCAAAGAATATGAATATTTGAAGTATCAGGACGTGTTTTGAATCCATAAAATGACGCAAATTTGAATACAGTTGCAATTTCCATGGCATTGTCTTTACATATATGTAATAATAACTACCCTTTACTTTATTTATAGATGTACCTATTTAAGATTTTTCTCACAAAAGGCAGAGTAAATGAACCAAAAACATCAGCATCTGACATGATTCTGTATTTGAAAATCAACACATTTTATATTTGTAAACACCTGCTTTATGTCTTCCTTGCAGAAACATGCATCTAAAATGGTTATGATTTATCAAAAAATAATTCACAATATTTAAAAAATACATTTTAGGGAACATATCACATGACCAAACACATGACCAATCATGTGACCAGTCATATTGATAATATGGCTGCTATAAAATTTCACTGGCTTATAGTAAAAAATTGTATTTCCTCTAGTTTCATTCTCGAATATTGCTGTTAATAGAACATATTTACATATAAATCCGTTGTTTTCAATAATAAACATTTCATTTCATTAAAAAAAACAAACCATAAACATCTTCGCGATCGTCCGTACTTCTGAAAACTGTAAACAATCAGCGCGACGCTTCTGTGATCAGCCTGACCTTTCAGGGTTGAGGTCATGGGTCACGACATTTGCTTCCGGATTTTGGCCATACTCGGACGTACGGGGCGCAATCACATTCAGGCCAGATCGGAATACATCAATTTTAGTCGCGCTGGGTGCCGACGCCGAAATTACAGGATTTTTACGGACAAAAATGAAGCAAATACTCCTATTTAACTGTGCCGGATATTTCCGGCGCTCAAGGTATACAGTAATTCAATATGGCGCCGGATATATCCGGCGCCATAGGTTGACATTATCTAAAACACACATCGTTGCCTATTGAATGTCAATGTCCGCCTTCATGTTTATAGAAGGAAATTTTGAAGACAATGAGAACGTTCTGGTTACCTTTTATCCTCCTCGTCAGCCTCCGTCAAATACGGTGCTTCCACTCCATGTCCATCAACGTTACGTGCAGCAGCAGAAAATATAATTATTTTCTGAAATATGAGATTTTGTATTAATTAGCGATTGATTGTTGTGAAAGAATAGTTGCTGGCGTTATTATTATATAATGACCTTTGGACATCATTGCATGATTTTGAGCGTAATAGCGTGTATTGAAATGATATATGTACTTGGCACATATCAACAGTTGATGTCTCTGTTTTGTCACGATCAAGTAAAGAGAATAAGTTCGGTAACAAACAATATGCTTTTAAAAAGACGATATGCAGCGAAAGGGGGTGTTATGGAAAATACAATACTTCACAATACTCAACATACTTCACAAAAAGTGGTGACAGGCTGGAGGAATTCAGGGGGATTTGAAAATATTGCGGTAGTAAAGGGAGACTTGAAAGTTTTGCTCTACCTGTAGGGTGATCTGAAAAGTTTTTGTCCTTTTACTTTTAACGTCTTCCGATTACAAGGTTCTGTAGTTAATTCAATGAAAAATGAATAATATCGATTATTCTAATGTTCGTAATACTAAAAAAAATCTCAAACAATTTGTCACATTTCATGACATATCTAAAAAAATCTAAACGTGTGATTTTTCGTAACAAAACATGTTGGTCTTGAATCGGGATAGAAGCTGCAAGCCATGATATTTTTTTTGCTATATCTTTACACAATTTATCAATTGCAGTTTCTTGCTGTCTTTCTACAGCATGCCGAAACAAACAATATTCAGTTCGTCGACATATAAATATGTATAGTGTGATAATTGAATTAGAGTCCAGACTGTAAGTCAATTAATTGCCAATGATACAAATGCATGGTACACATACATAGACTGTGTTGGTCGGCTGAATACTGGACAGTTAAACATGCTGTAGGGAGTTAGAACAAGAACGCACTTGTATGAACTATACAAAAACATTGTCAAACTTATCGAAGTTAATGCAGCTGCCTTGTTATTATAGAAATAACCGGCGACGCGCTGACCATTAACGTTTATTTATGGGCAAGGGCGAGCGAAAAGGCAAAAATTAAGCCTCGCCCGTTTATTTTGGCTTTCCTCGAGCCCGCGCCCATAAGTAAACGTTTATGGTCAGCTCGGAGTCTGTTATTTCCATTATATTATAAGCGAACCCAAGAAAACCGTTACAATTTGCAAAAATTCCCGAAGCGAATGACAACTTGGTCCCAGAAACTGAGCAATACGCGACACACTGTCATGCGCGCCGTAAAAAAATGGCAAATCCGGAGATGTTTTCAGAAAAAGGTATATCACTTGACCTACAAGTGCTCAATTTTATTTTGTGATTGATTATGATTTACGTTTGAGCTGTAAAGTTACGATACTTCGAGTTGTTAATCTGATTATTCGTATTTACGGGCATGTAAAGAAACCATTGCTGTGTATTTGTGGTCAGTAATGTGGTTCAGCTCGACCAATCAAAATGCGACAGGCATGGTAATATAATGCATTGTCACTGTCACAACAAACTGGTAGTGAGAGAGATAGCTCTGATTCTTGGGTCCTCGAAGAAAAGTTTGGGTCAAATCACGCTTATGACAGTGAAATTTACTTGTACACAAGATCAGGCCAGGGAATAACACAATATATTGAAGACCAGGAGACTCGAAATATCAGGAAGTTTCAATTTTGACATATTGAAAAATTCAAATTTAAAGAAAAAAGATTGGGTCACCGTGCTTGATTGCTACATATTCACATTCTCATCGTATCGTAAAATAATACAAAAGGAAACTTTGTACAGAAAAAATGAAATAAAATGTGTACGACAATGAAATAATTGTCACTTTTGAGCATATATATATATATATATAATATATATATATATATATATATATATATATATATATAATAGCATATATATATATATATATATATATATATATATATATATATATATATATATATATATATATATATATATATATATATATATATGACTAGACGCTGCTTAAAATTGACAATAACGGGAGGTTAAAATATTCCTCACAATAACGTTTTAATCTCTGAAATGTCAGGTGTAGAATGGTAAATTTGGTAAAAAGTAAATACTCTTATAAAGTCTCACTTATTTTATTTAATTAGAGCATTTACTTTTCAAAAGTACAAGACTATATATATATATATATATATAATATATATATATATATATATAAATATAGATATAGATAGATAGATAGATAGATAGATAGATAGATAGATAGATAGATAGATAGATAGATAGATAGATAGATAGATAGATAGATAGATAGATAGATAGAGAGATAGATAGATAGATAGATAGATAGATAGATAGATAGATAGATAGATAGATAGATAGATAGATAGATAGAGAGAGAGAGAGAGAGAGAGAGATATAGATATAGATATAGATATATTGTCACTTTTGAAAAAAACATAGGCCACACTAATCACTTTCCTAGATTTTGTGAAATATAGTAAGGAATTCACGAGTAGCATACTTTCTCCTGATCGTCCCTCTGTGTGCTCGTCAACAGGTGCCATTTACCTGGCCAGAGTTAGATTAAATAAAATCGACTTAGACTGATAAATACAAAAAGTTTACTAATGCGTTTAAAAATGAATCAATTTAAGAACTTCCCTTAAAGAGGCACTCCCATTTGGTAACATTTTTAAAACACATTTTTTCAATGCCAACGGTCGATATTTGACGTGGCGACTAAGTGCGGATCGCGAGATATCGATAAAAACATGTCCTCAAAAAGTAAAAGTTTGAATTCCGGTGGCCCACCTAAATTCAGCTTCCGAACATCGAACGTTCGGCACTGGGGCCATTGTCAACTAAGCTATGGAGTACGAGTCTACACTGACGCTGCTGTACGCCACAGTACCACTTGCGTCGGTGATCGGTCATGCACCGTGGGAGAAAGCTGAGTCTTACTGACTTGGTGAAAAAACGAAAAACAATTTTTGCTGATTCCACCAGAATTCGCATAGGTGACTAGCCCAGTTACGTGCGGTTGATACATAGCGGCCACCGCGTGGTATGCATAGACGCATACCACGCGCGCGGCGAACCACAAGTACTGTGTGGCAGACGACAAAATGTAGTCATCGGAGGCGGCTAATATTTTACACGTAAAACTGATGTTTATGTGGTATTGGTTATTTTACTGCGCGTGCATCTGAAATAAAAGCGGCTATATGGTAATCGGGAGGACTTTAAAAATTTTAATCAAATAGACGGGTTTGGGATTGAAATTACTGGGGAATATTGAGGGGGCGATCTGAAAACAACATTTCATTGCGATTCTTTCAGCTCCCGCCCCGTTAGTTGTGAATGCAGCCTAACTGTGAGGCAGTAGCCAGATAATCAGCTAAATTAGTTTCAGTCATGTTCTGAAAGAAATAGTACTTTTTTTACTAAGTGATTATTCATATTGCGGGATGTTTTTGAGAGCAAATTACACTGAAATTCGACCTTCCTGCAACACTCTGTCGGTTGAGACGTTGTTTTTATTGATAAGAGTAGCAGACTTTATTGGGGCGAACACAGCAGGGATGTAATTAAATCTGTGCTTGTTTATATCAAAGCAGGCATCCAGTCTCAATGAGATACAATAGCGGGAAGATCATTCCGTAACTGACACTGAGCAAGACAACTTCAAGAAATCGTCAGTTTT
Source organism: Ptychodera flava (assembly GCF_041260155.1). NCBI lineage: Eukaryota > Metazoa > Hemichordata > Enteropneusta > Ptychoderidae > Ptychodera > Ptychodera flava. Next base: position 2,262,436 of record NW_027248280.1, read on the forward strand.
ATACTTGAGAGATAAATCGTCAGAATTCCGCTGCCGACTCTCTGTGTGCTTTATAATATATTGAATAAAAACGACAAAGTTTGTGTGTCATTCATCATAGTTTAATAACTCACAGAAGGCGGAACTCACATTTTCTTTTGATGCAGATCTACCGTACATAGCCAACTTGAACAAAACGTACAAAAGGTAAGGTAATTTGTATCGAACCATACTAACGACAAAGATATTAGCAAAGGTAACCAAAAAATCTAAAACAATCTAAAAGCAACAAAGTTCAGTTCATGCATACTGAATTTCGTACTCTACCATGTCGCAAAGTTTACTGTAAAGAGTCAGAACTGGGTTGATTGTACAAAGGTGTAGCCGAGAGTTCAGTCCTTACTAGGGCGCTCTGAGAAATTACAATGTCAATGTCAATGATGCAGCACTCAATAAATGCGTACTACTCGTCTGAGTCTGGGGACGGTGCACAGTTTTCAAGGGGCGACTCAATTCGAAGTGGTGGCTGTACTGTCGCGGGAACATCGCTTGCCGACGTCGATGTTGCCGTCGGATAAGATATAATCCCTCCATGCATATGCCCGTCTGCTGGCACGTAGCTACCGGTATATCCGTATGGCGTATATATTGGACTGAACTGCGTAGTCGGAGCTGTCAGTGTATGATCAGCATTCCACGGATACGGATAGAGTTGCTGGAGTTGGTAGGGGTATCCCATTCCATAAGAATACTGTGCTATGGACTGTAAAACTGGGTCGGGACTGGCGATATGTCAGCTGGTACAGAACCAGATATGCCAGAGACTGTCGAACTGCTTGTTGATACATGGAGATTGTCTGCGCGATGAACATTGTTTGAGGCTTCCTTGACCTTGGGTGGAGAACAGACACGGCGATTTTCATTCGTCTGACCCGGTGCTTCGCACCCCATCGCTGTCACATTACGATCGTGGCATCGGCCCGGTGACATTTGGACTTTCCTTTGTTTCAACATTTCTTGGATAGGGTCTGGCAATCGTGAGCCTGGGCGATATTTATCTGCACGATTGTGTTTACTATTAAAATTGTCAATAACAGTTTGGAACGTTTTTCCAGCCTGCGCAATGTTTTCCGGGACTTTGCCTTTATAATGTTTCTCAAGAATTGCACAGTCTCCTTGATCATAGCGGTCCTCGGCATGATTCCTGACGACGTGCGCATCAAATATTTTCTCTTGTTAGAATTCAGTAAGGTACTGTACACGCGCGAGTAAAACGTTGTCGCGGTTGCTTCGTAAACAGTTTTCTTTAACTCGAGCGCGGATTTCTTTTTTTTCTTTAGGTCAGTTTTCAGTTTGCAGACTATTTCATTTGCTGATGTAATTTCTTTCCTTTCCATGGGATGGTCGCCAAGTGAACCGCACTGTTCAACGGTAACACAAGTAGGAAATGGGCACTTCCGCTTATCATGTGATCCGTACAGATGACAGTTGGTGCATTTCTTTTGGCCCGCTTCTCTGCGTTGATCAGTTTGTCTGTAACGATTGTTCAAACTGTCATATTTCCTAGTAGCTTCACTGAGTTCCAGTTCCATTTCGGAAATTTCACCTTGTATTGCTTCCATCATGAGCTCGCTCGGCGATTGCCAAGTATAATTTCCCCATTCGGAGTCGTCATCCGTGTCTGATTCCGCCATTGCACGTACATCAGATGCGTCTCTCGGTGGTTCGCGGTGTCTACTTGGTCGTCTTTCTCTATGTCGGGGAGATCGGGTTCGGAAGAGCCTTTTAGAAATTCGTCCACGACTCGAACCGACGACAGTGTCAGGACTCCTTTTCTGGTCAGTGCGATTCTTCGATAGAGGAGTCGGTAGATTATCAACGCCATACATAATCATCCGTTTGTGAGTCTCGCTGACACGGTTTCTGAACTTCGAAAAGTCACATTCTCTGAAAAACTTGAGCGAAGTCGTGGAAGTGAAATCAAGTTCTTCAAAATCCGACCGATATTTGAGCAGAGCTGGGCTAATGGAAACTAGAAAGTTCTCAAGCGTTGAGATATTGGGCTTACTTGGAGACTTTGATTCCATGGCCAAAGATTATCACTACTTTGTTCGGTAGACGCGTGTGCCAATGTTCACTGACAGTGTAACATATGTAACTTTTCAATTTGACAAGGTGTGAAGATTTGGAACGACTAGCTACATTTCATAGATGGGTGGGTCAAGGTGTATATTCAGTAAACGAAAGTTTCCGCGTCGTAATGACTTTGGAGCAAGAAACGATGTCGTGAATAAATCATATTGCACAATTGGCGGATTTTGTCATGCTTTTTGCTTGAACTTGACCTTCCTCGTCACCAATTATATACACACGCCCCTTTTCCAAGTCTCGACTGGTTTGTTCATGGCCCTTTTTAGGGTATATGGTTTGTTCCAAACTAGCTCAGCGTGAGCGGTGTAGCGAGCAAATTTTCCCGCGCTCACTTTGGCGGGCCACTTCCTGCGACGGTTTGTCATCTATAGCGCACAAGTATGGAGGTGTCTCAGACTGGACGTTCATTTTGCCGTGGAAAACCACTATCAAATGACTTGAGATATATGATCAGAACGGAGATGCTGTCACTTGGTGCAAATAACTTGACTGGTTATTTTCCCTCTGGTAGTATGAGGAAAGTCGCAGAAAGATTCAAAGTGAACAAATCAACAGTAAGCCGCATTTGGAAGCGCTTTTGTGAAACTGGCGAAATCGTACCCGGTACTCCTGGTGGACAGACTCGAAATAAACTCACAGATCCGGACTTAGAATTCATCGAGGTGTTGAAAAGAGAACGACCCTCCATTACCTACAAAGAAATTACGGAGCAACTCCTGCAATATGGCTCAGTTAACTCAGTCAGCGTCAGTACAGTTGGCAGAGCAGTTCGCACCGAACTAACCGGTGGGCCCTGGACATATAAGCGAATGTCGATCATCAATCAGCATCGTTTTACCGAAACAAATATGGATTACACGCAAGCATATTTAGACTATTTGGCTACCAAGAACCCGGCAAGAGTGAAGTTTATGGAGAAAGTGGGGTGAAAATACAAACAGGACAACATGTGTACAGCCACTCACAGCCAAGAGAAATTGGGCGTTATTTGACCGAGGCAAACAACATGGCTAATCTGCTTGTGGGACGTGATGGCGTAAAATATTGCTCTGTGATCGATGAACCATCTAATGGCAATTAATTCATTAGATACTTCACTAAAGCTACGACGGCGTTTACAGATGATGGTGAGGCCGCTTTAAACCCAGGAGACACTGTCGTGGTAGACAACGCCCCAATACGTCACTATGAACCAGGTGATCATGTTAGGAATTTATTGGACGATATTGGTGTCGAAATTGCATTTTAACCAACCTACTCACCAGATTTCAACCCAGTAGAAAATTGCTTCAATAAGATGAAGTCACTTCTTAAAAAAGACTATTACCGTGAACTATTACACGACAATATAGCAGTGGCAGTGTACAATGCGGTTCGGATGATTACCCAACGACACGTCTGATTATTTTGCCGCGACTGGCTACTTACAAGTACCACGGCAATGAAATGTTTTAAGTATCACGAGACAAAAATATCACAACAGCATCGATAATTTGTCCGCAAATAAAGTAAATAAAGTAGTTCTACTCAAGCATGAATGTATGCATCATTATGTGACGTGATTATTTTGGTTCTACACAGAAACTTTGTTTTTATTTCACATCAACTCAACGGCAGAGTTGCAAACTCTAGGATTTCTTGAAGTTGCCTTACTCAGTGTCAGTTACGGAATGATCTTCCCGCTATTATCTCATTGAGACTGGATGCCTGCTTTGATATAAATAGACACAGATTTAATTACATCCCTGCTGTGTTCGCCCCAATAAAGTCTGCTACTCTTATCAATAAAAACAACGTCTCAACCGACAGAGTGTTGCAGGAAGGTCGAATTTCAGTGTAATTAAATTCTTTGTTTGCGTCCACTCAAAATGGGAAAAAGTACGCGTCTAAGCGGCTGAAAAATTAACACAATGTAATTTGATTGCAGCAGATAAAAAATTGTAACAAAATTTTAGTCCAGAAAAGCTCAGCGGACATGTCCTAACATTTCCTATTCAAATACATTGTGTGTGTTTTCATGAAAACCTTAAAAACCTACGCGGGTGGGGACGCAAAACAAAGAATTTAATTACTTTGGCCTAATTAAGATGGAATTGATATTTAGTGTCTAGAGAAATCTCAACTGTAATATTTATGAAGGATGTTCAGGATTTGGTGAATTTGAGCATTTATATCGGTGGATGGATTTGTATTGAAATGAGAGAAGGAAACTGCTATGTGTGGCCAAACCGTCGAAGAGTACAATGTTTATCGAAGAGCTATTTTGAAATCCGTTCCGTCTTCGACGCCGTAAAACTTTCAATGCCGTCAATTGATCCAAAGTCCTTGCTAAGATTGATAAGGGGGCTAATCGTAGTCATCTAGAAGTAGAGAAATAAATTAGTTCGGACAACTAGAAATGAAAAAGATAAAGAGAGTTTTAGTAATCTCATCTATGCTTATATAAGCATTAAAGTGGCCTCAGATTTTTGTTAATGGTGAACATTATGAATGCGAATTTTCAGTGTCGAATAGGGTTCATAACGAATTGCGAATTGCATTTCTCGCCTGCAGATTACGCAGAGTACTCAAACATTACGTCACAGCATTTGCATCTTTTGGTGGTATGTTGCAAATCAACACCGTAAGTCACAAGGTTATAGAGACCCTGTTGGGTGAAGTGCGAAGAGAGGGTTACAAGATTACAAAACCAACATGGCAGCGTTCGTAGAGTCAGCTCTTCCCTGTGACACATACGAAGTTATCAACGCCCACAACAAGTACCTTTTGAAGGCGATGGGAATATTTGAGCAGAATTCGAAGAGTATAGATGATGTCGATCGACTACACTCCTACAGACAGTCGCTAAAGGTAGGGAGAAGCCAATTACAACAAAATTATTTAAATTCAATCAATTTTACATGCGGAGGACATTTAATTTATGCGTATTTTTAAGACGTCTTGTGTCAGATTTTTATAGCGATGGACCGAGGAGAGAGATGCAAATACCCAAATAATAAGTACTCCTGTGTGGAGTTACTTTCATGACAAAGAGTCTTACGTATTATTTCAGTACGTGGTAAAAGATCACAGACAGACCTGTGTTCAGCATTTCATGACGATTTGTTTGATGAGTGAGATTGACGTTAGCAATCGCGGCCTCAACAGTAAGATAATGCTTCTTGTTTGCTCTCTATCTCTCTCGTACCTCTTCTGTCTGTCTGTCTGTCTGTCTGTCTATCTGTCTCTGTTTGTCTCTTTCTGTATGTCTCTTTGTCTGTCTCTCTCGCTCTATTTGTCTGTATGTCTGTCTGTCTGTCTGTCTGTCTATCTGTTTGTCTGTCTTCTGCCTCTGTCTGTCTGTCTGTCTGTCTGTCTGTGTGTCTGTCTGTCTGTCTGTGTGTTGTGTCTCTCTCTCTCTCATGACCTCATGGCAATGTATAACAAAGATAACTGCCATAAATGCATCGGCGGGGAACTTTACCAGATATTGATGTCAAACGAGAGGAAATTTGAAGCATTCTGCAGAGAGCTTGTCGAAAACTTAGTGGACAAGGAGTTGCGTCCATTAATAGACGCAAAAAGAAGTGAAAGCAAAATTAATATGAAAATCAACAAGGTCGCAGAATTGTACAAGGCAAAGGCACGAGATATATGGATGTCGACAGAACAGATTTGTTAAAGGTAAGATCTTGGAGGTCACCATATTGGACAAAAATAATGTAAGACCTCATTTGCAATAGGAAATTTCAGACAAAACATGAAATATATGCTCCATTTCACCGATAGCCGCTCTATCTGAGAAGTTTGAAACGAGGATTTACTAGGATATTTCCTAACATGGCATATCCTTTGTCTAATGTGCATGCATTATTTCATTCATAATATGTACGATTCAATGTTAAGACATATCTGTGTGTCTGTCTGTCTGTCGCTCTCTCTCTCTTTTCTCTCTCTCGCTGTCTTCTCTCTCTGTCTCTCTCTGTCTTTGTTTAATCAAATCAAGAATACACCCGTATAGTTTGAGTCACAAAATTTACATTTTGTGCATATTTTTGCAGAAAACAGTGACAATTTCAGTGTCGCGTCGACATTCAAGGACAAAGGGGAAAGGAAAGTGTTTGAGGAGGGGGAAGATTCAAAGGTAAAGAAACTAACTTGACATTTTTAACGACACATCAGATAATCACATAAGCTAATAGGAAGGAAAACAATGAATTTGAGACAACCATGAGACATCCAGATATACACGTACCAAATTTACCATCAACATCATTTAAGGCTTTTGTTCATGAAAAATTCCTAAAATTGACCGTGTAAAATTTAGTGATGCCTGTCACTGGCAGTTGGGCACATATAAGTACATGTGGAAATTAATCTTTGACAGGAAAAAGAAAAGGCCAGAGAAGATATGCGGATTATTAAAATACAGGAAGAAGAAACATTGGTGAGTATTCATAATTATATGAACATCTAAATTTTTATCCTCGATCTGTTCTGGCACTACAGTTTAGATCGTATTATTTGCATTAAAATCTAACACATATTCCCATCATATATTTTGATATTTAAGTATTGTATAGAAATACTTTAACATGTTCACGTATTCTATTATAAAATTCCTTTGTTTTAGAAACTATTATTTCATTTTATATGAAACATTGTTGCTGCAAAGATGCGTTATGTTATCCCGCAATGACAGAAATATATACAGTAGTTAGAATCAAAGAGAGATACATCCAAGGTCACAGTGCATCTTCGACATACAAGGATTGCCACATATAATCTGACTGCATTTTGCAAAAAAATTAATAAGCCACTCAATTTAAGAAAAGCTCAGCCTTGACGACGTGCACGGCCTGATAACCTGCTCTTAGCTGCTTTTCAATCAATTAATTTTGACTGAATGTGAATAGCAAGAGATATTGTGAGAATATGTCCTTCATGTTTTGTGGTGACTTCTAATGTGCAAATAGTATTTACCGTCCCGACATACTCCTTTCAAACAGCGAAAAAATCGAGAGAAAGACATCATCAGGCTATAGAAGCAAGTGGAAGATGATTACAATGGAAGAAGCGAAGCTATCCTGACACAGGTGACACAGCTTCTCAAGACGCACGCTAGTCTGGCAAAAGAGCTGCAGGAGGTGAAATCCAAGCTTGAAGAGAGACCGCGAAGATGAAGGAATAATTGAACATGAAAAATAAACAAATACTCTAACTTTTATTGATTGTTAATTGCACTTTTGTTGAGTTATCAAACGTTTTAAATTTTCCAACAAAAGTGCCAAACGTAGTTGACAGTGAGAGAGAATATTGTATACAAGCGACTGGTTTGGAACATCAACTTACTGACGATTGTTACCGATTGGTACCAAGTCATTATTTTCAAAATAACATTAACAGCACGTAAATCATGTAAACGCATGTTGATCAGGCATCATTTCTTAACTTACCTAATTACAAGGCATAGAAAGCAGTATCTATCGACATGAACGGTTATTACTGAGTAATGCACCTTGCAGAAATTCTAAAGGAGATAATCATACTAAAATAAATATGAACTAAAGCCGCCCTGTAAGTCAATATGAACGAATATTACAATTTCAAAGCAAAATGCTCATGTAGAATAAACACTCCTAATGTAATTCATGTTTTACAATCCAACATCTAACCATCTTATATATGCAAGTGTACAAGCCTAACAGAGTTACGTATTTCTAACCTGTGTTAAGATTTTAAACCAAAGATCACCGTTTAAAAAGTGATTTTATCTAGTGTGTGTCTGTTGTTTGTATATTATGTGCATTCAGTAGCTTTCTTCATTTATATCACATTCCGTTTCTATATGACACAACATAAACATCGCTTTTCAATGTTGCCACAACCTATAAACAATATCATCATTTAAATATGAGAGGCTGAAAGTGACATTAACTTGAACGTGTTTGTGATCACTAAGAGAGAGAGAGAGAGAGAGAGGAGAGAGAGAGAGAGAGGAGAGAGAGAGAGAGAGAGAGTCAGAGAGAGAGAGAGAGTCAGAGAGAGAGAGAGACTGACTTCTCAAAGTGGTAAAACGTCGTTATCATCTGAGCCGCTGCAAACTATACTGTTTAGGCTCAAAGAGCACGACTGACCTGGCAAGTCATTTTTGCTCGTATTGTGGCCTTCCATGTCGATATGTCACGCTATGTTAGATAACCTACCCTAAGTAATCTGACCCCATCCGCCCACACACTGTTAGCGACAAAGACTGGAAGGCTGCCAAACTATCAGAAACAAAAATCGTTCCTTGGACTAAAGTAGTTGACCTTTGACTTTCCATTAGAAAATGTCTATTCGTTATCTCTGTAACATTGCGAGTAGTGAAGGACAGAGCTCATTACTGAATCGCCAATCCTCTCCTGCCTGTATGATAAGCTTATTCCCCAAAAATTTCCTCCTCTAAATCTTCTAAAAATTTAAAATGTCATTAAATAAAAACTAGCCATGGTAAATATATCTAAATAATTTGTTAGTTTGTTTGTATACGTGTGTATAAGTATCAATTACAACAATCGCACATGCCCCTTCTAATTTATTGTTTACTTTCTCAGTGTTTCAGTGCCTTCTTAGGTTTTCACTTGATCAGCATAAACCTTCTCAGTTTATATTCCTGTCATAAATTCACTGTCATAAATGTCATCGTTGTGATATGTGTAGCATACTTGTGCTTGATGAGGGGCTCAATGCAGTTCATTCGGTGGACTCTGTGCCCACACACAGTAATGGAGATGTCGGTAATTCGTCATGAGTTATACCATCGGAGGTTCCTTAAGTCTATCATGTCGACCATACGTTGACAAATTCATAGACTAGTTTCTAAAATTGTGCAAAAAGGGACTTTTAAGGACATCAGTCTTCTCAATTTTCATTTCGAATGATTAAGAAAAGTATGCTTGATTGACAGAGGAGATAGCATTTTTAATTGTTTAAACAACATATGTCTTAGTAATGTAAACTCAATTTTTGGGTACCGAGATTAAGATTATAACTTCATAATTGGTGAAATTGTGAAGGAGGGGTTTAAATTCTTTCGTTATCACCCGAATAAATTTTTTATATACCATCCATTGTAGAATTTAATCATTTCTCATTCGACTCTCTATAAGCTTAATCCTTACACACCCTTCGATAACCCCACTGGCTTCGAATGATATAGGTGAATGACCTCGGGTCAAACCCTCAATCAGGTCGAACTCCCGATGCAATGCGGTTGATACCAATTTAACCCCAGTGGTACGCAAATAAAAGTACAAAGAAACATTTAGAGATTAGATCATAAAAAGTTATGGATTAGGTATTTCATTCACCGATTATGATGATGGATGAAATAGTTGACACATTGCTTTGGATACGTCACGCAGTAAAATATGTGGTGATGTACAGAATACCGACATCAAACGGTAACTAAAAGTATGCCTGCTTTGGACAGAAAATTGGTTACCTGTGTAGTATGAGTGCTTCTCGTCATCTCTACAGAAGCAAGGGATAGATCACAAACAAATGAAATGAAGGAAACCTTTCGACTTTGTCTGAAATCGATGGCTAAGCAAAGAAAAGTGCATTTGAAGGAATTTGATTTTTGTGATGGCTGGAAGAGGTAAAATGAGCTACCTGAATTATACACCAAAATATAGCGACTGCATATTCTATTTCTGATAGCAACGTAGATGTGTATCTGTCTCCCAAACTGAAAGAGATTGTGTCTCAGTCGTCAAAAACTACACCAAGCAATACATGCCGAAATATTTAAATGACACATGATAACCCCCAAATAGTGGTTTGTTCGGGCAAATCGGTCATGCTCAAGCCACGCCCATTAATAACGTCCTGTATAACTCCACATTTTTATCTACAAAAGTCATCAACTCTAAAACAACGGCTCATACACACATGTAGATGGTTGGTCACTCATACTTAAACAGAGACAAGGTTAGGTAAGTCCTCTGCAAAATGTTTCTCTTCCAAATTTTATTGCAACTACTCGAATTTTAGTTCTTAACAATACTGCGAATCTTGAAAAAGTTGTGCCGAGAAAGTCACGTAATAGACAAGCGAGTAAAATCTAAGAGAATTAAAATAAGTGCTCGAATCGCATGAGCTGAGCACAGCTCACGGCAATTTAGTTGTTATTTTTCGACACTAATTATTCTGTTTTCGACCATTTTATAAGTGAGGATGCAACGGATTTGAACTAATGTAAATGCGGCAAATGCAAACAGAAGAGCGTCATGTATAAAGATCGAAAACAGACACTTTCGTTTTGCTTTTGCAAGGTTTCCAGGTCAGTCAGTGTGAGACATGTACAGCATACAAGTGTCTATCACTGATACGCTTTATCAAACACTTTGCAACTAATGACCATAGCATGGGATATCGTACGATTAGATAAAGCTCAGAGTAGAATTCGCTCTGTAAGGACCCGGAGTGCCGGACTGGAACACGCGTAGGACGTGTTCATGTAAGCAAGAGAACCTCATATTCCCGACTCTATCGTAACTATTGCTTTGTCACGACATCCGGCAACATATCAGTTATAGAAGTAAAAGATGGCAAATGTTACAGAATTTAGATTTCCGTAGACTTGGTCGTGTGACAATCACATGCATTTTAAATTATATGGAAGGTGGCCTATCTTAAGCCATCCGCCTATCAATCTATCAGTCCGTCATTACATTCGCCTATCCCGCCCTCCAACCTCTCTCTCTCTCTCTCTCTCTCTCTCTCTCTCTCTCTCTCTCTCTCTCTCTCTCTCTCTCTCTCTCTCTCTCTCTCTCTCTCTCTCTCTCTCTCTCTCTCGCATTTCATCGTTTCAATTACATGCCATATGGTCGCACAGTATGATTAATTCATTTACATATTCCAAGTTGGACTTAATTGAATAACTTATGACAGTTGCATCCAAAAATGTACTGTTAAGTATGCAGGTACGCCTCCCCCCTATTCACTCGGTTTTTTCTATTATCTAGAGGTCGTCGGGAGCGTCAATTGTGCCGTGCACTCGTAATTTGTTTCGTGTGCAAAGAAATCTTTACCAGGTATTTCAAAAACTACCAGTAAAGACATGTAAAACCTAACTAATTTCAATGGAATTAAGAGCAAAATGATCAATTTTAACGGCAGTCGAGAGAATTCCTGTAGCTAAACAATGTTTCGGAAGAAGGGTTTTAAATTTTTTAACATACTTTCACAGGGAAACTTGATGAGCAAGAACAATATGAAAAGACACCATGACAGAGTTTCAAAAATTGGCAAATAATTGCTCAATTGCATATTTAATGAACTTGTGTTAGTAGTGACATAACTCTGAAATTCGTGCACCGAACTTGATGATACGTGCACCAAATATTGATCTGATATATATCGAATTACACTTAGAAACATTGGGCAGTATCAAGTTAATAAATATCATTTGCATATTTTATGAAGTTTTATATTAGTCATATAACTCCGATATAACTGCACCAAATTTGATGAATTCTGCTGCAGATACCGATCTGACTGATATCTAACTGTGGTGTAAAGCACTTAGAAGTGTCAAGTTAATTAAGGATTCATTTGCATATTTAATGAACTTTGTAATTAGTAATATTACTCTAAAAATTACAGCATTAGATTTAAAGAACGTGCTACAAATGCTACTTTGTTAGATATATAATTGTCCCATGAAGCATTGAGCAGTGTCAAGTTAATAAACAGCTTATTTGCATATTCCATAAAGTTTTGAATTTGTGATTTAACTCTGAGAGTACTGTGCGAAAGTTGATGAAACCTGCTTCTTATAGTAATATAACAGATATCTAATTGTTCTGTGAAGCGTACTACTATAAACATTCGGTTCACATCGGGGTCTTTTTTACGGAGAGAAACGTTTCGATAATTTTATGCACACAGGATCTTTCTGTCCACAATCTACAGTTTCAATTATTGCGTTTACACGTGACGTTTGTAGACAAAATGCGAATGGTAATCCCACTGTGTTATCCGGATAACTATGTATGGAAAAGTAGTGAAGGCGTCCTGGAGCAAAAAAGCAAACATCGAGGGAAACTTGTGGTGTGTGAAGACGCCATAGAATTCTTGCGTTCCATCGAGGGTCCAATCTGTCCCGTCGCTGTCACTGGTCCCGCTAGATGTGGAAAATCATACATAGCAAGTCAGCTTATCGAACCAAGGCCACAAGATTGTGTCTTCAAAACATCACATACACAAAAACCAGAGACGATGGGTATAGTATACGTTTACCTTTCCGGAATGAATTATAACTATGTGGAAACGTGAAGAGCAAATGGACGTCCGTACATATGTACGCTTTTATGTACACGCGCGGACGCGCATGTGTGTGCGTATGTATGTATGTATGTATGTATGTATGTATGTATGTATGTATGTATGTATGTATGTATGTATGTATGTATGTATGTATGTATGTATGTATGTATGTATGTATGTATGTATGTATGTATGTATGTATGTATGTATGTATGTATGTATGTATGTATGTATGTATGTATGTATGTATGTATGTTATGTATGTATGTATGTATGTAGTATGCACACACGCACACACACACACATATATACATACATACATACATACATACATACATACATACATACATACATACATACATACATACATACATACATACATACATACATACATACATACATACATACATACATACATACATACATACATACATACATGTGTGTGTGTATGTATGTATGTGTGTGTGTGTGTATGTATGTATGTATGTATATGTATGTATGTATGTATGTATGTATGTATGTATGTATGTATGTATGTATGTATGTATGTATGCATGCATGCATGCATGCATGCATGCATGCATGTATGTATGTATGTATGTATGTATGTATGTATGTATGTATGTATGTATGTATGTATGCATGCATGCATGCATGCATGCATGCATGCATGTATAGGCAATGATTATGTCATTTGAACTATTAATGACAATCATCACTTGCTTCTAGGAATATGGATTAGCACTGAGGTATCTAAGAAGACGAAAAACCAGACAGAGATGTCTGTTGTAACAATGGACACTGAAGGACTCGGTGCTTACAATGCGTACAACGATAATGATATGCAATTGTTTTTATTGGTAACATTGCTATCATCTGTATTGTGTATAACACCAACGGAACTGTTACTGCTGAAGATATGAAACAACTGAGGTTAGTTTTGTCTTTCATGGCAATATACTCATTTCAATAAATCTTGAAAAATTGATTTACTGCATCTGTTCTGCTCTGACTCATTTAAAAAAAGGGTTTAGGTGTCACATTTCTTTTGTATCTTTCACAAAATTTCACTCAGTTTATATTTCTTGATTACTCCGTGAATTCCGTGGAATATAATTCTTGTCCCTGATAATTTTAGTATTTTCCTTGTGCCGTCATTTAAATGAAAATAAATAAGACTGCAGAACTTGTTTCACAGTACTGAGGAACTTTATAATTGGAGAAAACAAGAAAGAACAACATGATGCATACATTTGACTTCAATGTTGTTAGGGTCTGTTTTGGCAATAATGCCAAACCTTAGGAAAGAGTAAGGCGGTAAGATCATGCACAGACTTGTTACTTTATTGTTTATTTGATAGTAGAGATAGGCAACACGAAGAGGTACAATACTGACGTCAGTATTGTAATGAGTTACTGTTTAACATGTCTATAGCCAAACGACAAAATCTAGTTAAGTACTCGATTCTTCATAAGGGTTCATATTCAATTTTAAATTTGTAAAGATGTTAAACACGAAGGATGGTTAAAACACTCGCATGACAAAGGGAGCTCATTGCATTGCATAAAATACTTTCGATTCGCACTGTATACCAATGGAACCATGTAGATATTTGATACTTTTGATGACGGGAGTTTTGTCAGCTTTATCTCCATAAGATGACTAACTAAACCTAGCCTTCAAAGTGAAACAAGCAGTTTTTAAAATATATAAATAGTCAATTTCAGCTAGCACTGAAGCGATAGAGGATGGTCGCTTTAAGAACAGGCAAAAAACTGCTTCTGAAATAATTCAAAAATATAAGCTAACAAGAACCTGGTTCTTATATTTATCTTATTTAAAAGAATTTTAGCTCATATAATCTCGCGCCAATGTTTATGCACTTCGAATATTAATCCTTCATTGGAGGGAGAGTTTGAAGTCGAAGGTAATTATTGTCTCATACCATTTCCATGTTGCATGACTTTCCAACGGAGTGAATTCTGATACCTTACTGCTGAGCTGCTGGAGCAAATATACTTTGTTGTCATACACAGTATACACGATTCATCTTTTAGTGTATTCTTGCTTTTTCATGAGCTTCATATATCCACGTTAATCCCAAAATGGATAATGACTGACGTGCATGTCAACTGATTTCAGTTGGGTAAGCACTATTAGTGACATGATCCACGGGCAAAAGGATGGGAAGACTTCGAAATGTCCGAGAAGAAGACTTAATCAGGTTTTTCCCGAACTTCATGTGGCTTCTCCGAGATGTTACAAAGTCATTCACTTTGGAGAGAGATGGTGGAGAGAAGGAGGTAGAACTCAAAGACTACATTCTAGAGGAGGTGAGTGATAAATACTAAAACCATCAAGGAATATTTCTTTTAAAATTAACTAACAATATCTTTCGAGGTTTGCACAATATTTAGAACATTGCCTTTTCTATTTCAAATAAAAAAGATCATTAAAACGTCGGAATCGTACGTGGTCACTTTTGTTGAATGTGAATCATTCTGACGCTACAAGATTGTTCAATCAACAACTAAAGGGGATATACAACAAACTTGAAAGTACAGAGAAGAGATGCACAGTAACACAAGTTATATTTGAAACATGAACAGGGATTGCAACGGACACGGCTACAGACGGTAAAGTCATCATCTTCTTTTAAGGTAGAATGCGCCTCGGGGACAGATATTTTGACTCTCTATCTTTTTCAATTCTTTTCTGATCTACGACTTATAGGGGTTCATTTTGAAACGTTTGGAGTAAGAAAAAATTTCATCGTCTTAGTGTTTTGAAAATCAAAATATGTATTTTTTCTCCATAGCATTAACACAGGGATGAGGCCATTTAATTTTAAATATGGGTAAATAATGAGTAATCTGTTTCTCTAGTACCAAAATTCCAATTGTTTATTCATGATTTCGAGAGGGAATGGTTGAAAGATTCTTTGAGGAAAGTTTGAGCAAAGCTTTAAGTCTTTCACTTTTCGAGGCGCACACTATATTAACTTTAATTTTATATCGCCTTTCGTGAAGGTACTGAAATTAGAAGACGAGACGCCCGGGTCCGCCAAGGAGTGCGATAGATATCGCAGAGCAGTTTTAAAGTCCTTTCCCGTTTTCGACGCTGCAAAACTTCCAATGCCGGCAAGTGATACTGAGGTTCTTGCAAACATGGATAAGGGGGCTTATCGCAATCGCTTGAATCCTACATTTTTGTCTGAAGTCGATGATCTTGTTGGACGTTGTGGTCAACTTATGAAACCTAAAAAAGCTTGGCCCTACGATGGTAACATAAACGGTCCACGTGAGTATTACCTTTTTTTATGTTCAATGTGACTCGAGTAAATAAATACATCGATAATCCAATGTGTTTGTTATCTTTGTATCTTCAATTGCACTAGTTAGAAGTACCAGGGGGGAAATTTAAATTTCTCCTCACTGGCAACCTTTCCATTGTTTTGTTTTGTTTTGTTTTGTTTTGTTTTGTTTTGTTTTAGGGGGTTGACGTTGCATTCATCATGCAGTGTACACACAGCAAGGAATTAGCACGACAATGAGAAAAGGGTATATACGCCATGCCTAATCGAAAATAACATCGATCACGACTATAATTTGTATCAGTCACGTAAAAGTTGTCTGAAATTTCGCTGAAACTTTGTCTTTACACTACCGTCAACATTCAATTTACTTGTTCTGTTAGAATCCCTAAATATTATGCGTCTGCATACATAAAACTGTTAACACTCTTTCAGATAGAATGCCTTTTAAAATTAAACGTCAGCTATCTTCGAAATCTAATAGGTTTTTATATTCATTTTTTCTTCGATATTCAGCATTGTGTCATTTTAGAATTATTGGGTAGAATTAGCTCTTCAATGCATTTTTGTTTATAAAAGATAGCGCGGGAAAAGTTTTTCCGCCTGGTAGAGAGAAATAAAATGTTAGTTTTTTTTAAATAGTTAAAATGAAAGTATAGTATGAGAGTCATTTTGAAACTTTACGGTGGCATCAAATACTCTTAGGTATACTTACTGCAGGTAGAACTTACCGAAATTAAATTATTTGTCGCCTTCAGAATTCGCCGAATTACTCGGACAGTACGTCGCGGCATTTGCGTCCTCTGGTGGTGCGTTGCAGATTAATATAGTTAGTGACAAAGCAATGGAGACCCTGTTGGGTGAAGTACAAAAGGATGCCTTGGCTGAATACAAAAGCAACATGGCAGCATTCGCTGAGTCAGCTCTTCCATGTGACACACACGAAGTCATCACCGCCCACGACAAATATTATTTAAAGGCGATGAGGATGTTTGAACAGAATTCGAATGAAATTAATGATGCCAAACGCCTACATTCCTACAGAAAATCACTTAAGGTATGGATCATGACGAAGCAATTAAAGTTAAGTTCAAGAGAAGCTAGTAATATTTTCCTTCATGAAAAGTCTTGTGCAGTATCCGAAAGGACTTTCAAACGGATTAACAACGTGATAACTAGTCATCCAGTCGTAAACAATATTGTTTGAAAAACAGTGATGACAGACCTAGTCAACGTTTTATGTACTTTTTGCACAATCTTTGCTTCGAAAGGTTTGTGTTTGAAATATTACAAGCGTTGACTGTACAAGAAAAGCCCGCTACAATACATATGATGACATAGTTCTCTCTCTCTCTCTCTCTCTCTCTCTCTCTCTCTCTCTCTCTCTCTCTCTCTCTCTCTCTCTCTCTCTCTCTCTCTCTCTCTCTCTCTCTCTCTCTCTCAGGACTCCATGGCTACATATGGCAAAGATGACAGCAGTGAATGCACTGGAGGATATCTTTACGAGATACTGCAGTCAAACAAGAAGAAATCGGAAAGCACTTTGCAGAACGCTAGTTGAAACCTTGGTGGACAAGGAATTACGTTCCTTAAAAGACAGCAGTAAGAACGAAATCAATTTGAAAGTCAACGAGTTGGAGACATTGTACGGGGCAAAGGCTCGAGGGCCGTGTAAATGGGATGTATTCAAAGCCGATTTGGCAACGGTAAGAACGTAATATAATAATTATGGAATGCTGCATAGAACCCCAGCAATGCAGACATACATGCACTTGCTTCATGTTAGCGTTAGTCATACTTGCTAACTCTATAGAGCAGTTTTTATATTATAATTAATACATGTTCCTAAACAAGTACCTTCTTTGACAAATGTTCTGCAAATACATACAAAGTTATCTTTGTCCAGACGTTATGTGTGTTGAGGCTAATGTGTTAAAGTAACTTACTAAATGATTTCATACTTAACTAGTTTTGATCTTTGTGAAATTATTATGTTTTCACACTTTTTTCGTATGGATGTGCCTCTATAAATGCAACAAAAAAACATTTAATATTTTATCCTTTTGGCAGGAAATAGATACAATTTTGTCGACGTTCAAGGACAGAAAGAAGGAGGAACAGGAAGCATTAAAGGTACAGGGATACACCATATTTTGGCTTTTTTTAACGATAATTCAATTCCTTTCCGTCCAGTGGTGCATCGTCATAGTAAGATGAACTAACATTGCAGTCAATATGAGAGACACAGTAAACATACAGAAGACACATGAGAAAAATAAGACAAGGACATCATTATGATAGTAAGACCGACTCATTAATATACCTGACTTCCCGTATTCAGCTTGTACGATTTTTTGTTGTTCTGCACTACTGTATTGTACATTTGCTGCCGTGCCTCGTAAATACATATATTAATCTTTTACAGGAAAAGGAAAAAGAAAGAGAGGAGATAAGAACAATGCATTTAAAGGAAGATGAAACTTTGGTAAGTCTTACATAAGTATATAGTGATTTTATCACTATTATTAAAGCTTTTGTCGTTCGCACAAGATCTGCAAAATTATTTTTTCCCTTTTCTTTCTCACACTCTCATATTCTATTCTAGAATTGCAGCATCGGTTACAGTAGGGATACTCTGTGACGTTGTGCAATATCATACAGGTATTTGACGGCTAGAAATTAAAACGGAACTAAAATAATCTGTACAATGTCCGATACAGGCAATTGGAAATGCAACGAAACCATACGCGTATTGATTCCTGAATGTATTTCGAAAGCAACGTTTAAAATCACTTATATTTCAAGTCAGCAAAACGGTCGAATGATCATGCCTTCCCTATCTCTTTTACTATACATATTCTCTCAAATTAGTTTGCAAAGCACCGTACTTAGTTGACATAAACCTTTCGACAATACACGCACCATTAACTTTCCTGGCATCTTCTCTAAAAACAGCGAAAGAATCTGGAAGAAGATGTCACCAAACAAGAGAAGCAAGTAGTAGATGACTGCAATGAAGCATGTGAGGCCATCCTGACCCAGATAAATCAGCTTCGCAAGACGCACGATACTCTCGTTAAAGAGCTAGAAGGCATTAGGAACAAGCTTGACGAAGAGACAAAGAGGGCGCTAGAGGAATTAAACAGGCAAAAGGAGACACAGAAAAGCTCAATTTAGTTGACAATGCACCGGTCCGCTTCTCGGTTCATCGAAAAAGTGAAAAGGATTTGAAAATGTGTTAAATGAATGTAAGGTGACACATTACGTCAGGGCAATTAGTTTAAACGTCATTATGGTTGTATCCAGGTAAATGTTCTGAAACTCGGTTTCCATCGTTCAATGTGTGATATTATATACTATTTTCAATCTCACTATAGCAAATTTATGATAATTCACTTTGGTTTATGTTTATGTGTCATTTCTCTTCTTAGATAATTACTAGGAATAACGACAATGTTTAATGACAACAGAAGAAGATAATTCTACTAAATTACATATACACAAAACTTCCCCAGCTTTCTCTAAATCAGGTTTGAAATATTCACTGTACAAACTTTTTTTAATTTTTCCACTAATACAGTTATTTCAACTCTTCCTGAGCGAAGTACGCAAATAGAATACGTGCATCAGCTGATATTCAAGCTCCACTCTTTGCGGTTATTTTACTCTATACTCCGTTCAATAACACCTCTCCAGGGACAGTGCATGGTGACCTATATACAAAACTACCAGTCCTGTAATTTTTTTACTTATTTTCCTTTCGTAAGAATGCCAACTGTTTTGTTCACCATCAGCTTTCAATACTGTCAACATTTCAAAATACGACGACGATGATGATGTTGATGATAGCGATGAATCAACATAAAGTAAGTTAAGAGAGAACAATAGCAATGAAGTTAACATAGCCTGTTTATCGTCAATCCTACATCTAAACTTTTCCACACCACAATAACACAGTTATATCTTTTTTCGATTCGTGTTTTACATTTTAACCTTAGTTGCTGAATTAGTTGTTCTTTGTCATAAATACTGATCATTATACGAACTTGTAATTCTTCGTATATACCAATATATTACTCTTTTTAGCTTATGTCAAACACACTACTGCTGTTATGATTTTATAGTTATTGAAATAAATTGCTCTGATATAAGTTGACCTTAATGCATTGTTATTTCTGTGAAAAACACTGGCTTCACGACTTCCCGCTTTCTATTCCACCGTCTTTATGCGAAATGGTAATGAAAATATTTCACTTGGTGATTTAATTTTAAATAGCAATAAATGTCTTTTCACAAAGAAAGATTCTACATTTCTTTCGGTGGATGATACATAATTCTTAATGTCTCAAATACAATTTGCTGGACGATAACTTCCTTGAGGTTAACGTGGTCTCTATTTGAACTTGGCGAGTGTCTCCGCGTAACAGCCTCAATTGTGATAGGCCACCCGTCAACTGTAATTTCATCATAGAGAATAAATATTATTGATAATATTTCTTTGAATTTGAATTTATGGACCCTAGTCCATTTATCTTTGTTTATTTTCAAGGACAGAACAAAATCTACTTTAGCTATTGACAAAAGGTGTCTCTGGCAAAGACACCGAACTAGCTTCTGGATAACTTATTTTTCAATCAGATATTATTTTTATCTTGGCTCACAACGTTAGAGCTATAAGCGGACAATGCACACTTGGCCTGCATCGCTCGCCCCCTCGGGCTGTTTATATACCTAGCGATTTGACCTTTGTGAATAAAGCCAAAGTAATTAAATTCTTTGTTTTGCGTCCACTCTAAATGGGAGAAAGGTACGCGGCTAAGCGGCTAAAAAACACACACAAGAAAACTAACACAATGTAATTTGATTGCAGCAAATAAAAAATTGTAACAACATTTTAGTTCAGAAAAGCTAAGCGGTCATGTCCTAAAATTTCCTATTCAAATACATGGTGTGTTTTTTTCATGAAAACCTTAAAAACCTACGTGGGTGGGGACGCAAAACAAAGAATTTAATTACTTTGGCCTAAGTGGTAGTATCATATAAGGGCAAATTGTAATCGCTCTTACAGTGTTGATGTTAGATCATATTAGTTTTTAAATCCCCGAACGTTAAGTGGCACTTTGTCACCTCAATATGCAAACGAAGAAGAAATTATACTTTTTGGCATTTTATTTTATGAGATTACTCGATGTTCTTCATCAACCTAGATAAGATTCAACATCTATTCCAATCTCTAGAAGACTCTACGGTAATTGTAGAAGAGTACTCAAGTGTTGTTCATAAATTATGACCATATGCGTGGAAAGGATCTGTACGTTGTAGACGCAATTGGCTACGCACGGATCACAAGTCCGTACTCGACCGTACTCTGTGCATAGCTCTATAATTTAGAAAGCTTTAAATTCTAAATATTGAAAGAAATCCATTTTCAGTAAATATTGAAAAGCTGGCGATCGATTCATGCAATGAATGCAAGTAAAATTGCTGTTTCATATTGCTAAAATAGAAGGTAAACGGTCATGCTCACTCAAAGCTACATATAGTGCCAGACGGTATAATTACATGTGACCTAGGCTAAGCTCAATGAACGACATTCTGCATTTCCCGCGTTTATCTTCCGACAAAGAATATAAAGTTTGATACACACAGAGTGTTAAGAATTCGTACGGCCTGTTGGTCACACAGAATAAAGTTCTAAATGCTCTGAACTATATATGTTTACTTGAATGCGAACCAAATGGCTATAAATAATTGTTTACAAGTCATGAGTATGTGACCTCCTGTGAACTCTGCTCTGACAAAGAACACGCTTGGCGGTTTTAAATGCACCTGGATATCAGCCGCCTCTTTCTATCAGCTTAGCATAGTTGACGCCGGGTGACCTTCCGGCGTGACCTAAATGGCCCCTTTTCATAAGGTGCAGACTATATTAATATGCAAATTGGTTCTACGAATCAGACGTCACAGGATATGTATGGTTACTGTGCATTTTCATTTAATCACCGGAAGATTCCTGTGTAGCATAGCATAGCACAAAAAACATACTCAATAAATTGACAAATCTGCCACAAGTTGCCTCATCTAGGCTATTTTTGATTATGCGCTGGATACGAAGAGTATCAAACTTTATGATGAGCTCTTATTTCCATACACCTATCAAATAATAGTACATAACAACTTGAAAACATGCACAGGAGACCGTGCACGTCGACCAAGTGATGTTGAATTTATATATTCCGTCTTTTCCGAGAAGCACCGGTCGAATGGAGCTGAAGTCAACAAGGACAGATTGCCTATATAGTGATTATGTCAGTAGATTCATGAATTGACATTTATACTATGAAAAATGTAGTAGTTGCGGGCTGGTTTCTGTTTCCTTAGCTTGATATGAAAACGTCTGCCTCTAATTGTTTTTCTTGAAAGCTTCCCAGTCCTTCATTTTCCCAGTGTTACATCGACCTTCAGCCATTTTACCTATACACACATTTGCCTCGGCCGATTCTCAAACAAACACCGCCGGCACGCCCACTAACCACACGGTTCTTTCACGTCGATATCGCCGACGGTGATCAGCATCTCTCTATGAATTGGTTGTATAACGTGGATGTCTAAAAGCTGATGGTGGAGTTCTTGAGAATTTCGGTAAGGTAACCCCTCTAATGAATTGTAGGATCTCCTACTACTGTTTCCTCCCAGATCTCAATATAGTTCTAAAACGATGTACGTTCGACAGGATGAAGCGAAGTGTTCCCGCTGTCAATGGGCAATTTTTTACCTGTCTCGACGAGCAGTGTAGTATACAGCATACACGCTACATATATCACATGCATATTTCTGTATTTCATAGCATATACTCCAAAGCCGGAACAATTGCTTGTGATGACCACTGAACGGTCATCTTTCAAACAAACCAGATGTTTTATAATGTATCCAAAATACGGAGCACGGCTGTTGGTACAAAGAATGTAAAATCCATGATGTTACACCATTTTCACTTTGTTGTTAAGGTAGAATGCGCTTCTGAGACAGATGTTCGGACTGTCAATTATTTTACAAATACCATTCTCGCCTATCACTTGTGGGGGCCTATTTTAAAGCTCTCGGAGTAAGGAAGGGTTTCACCATCACAGTATTGTGAAAATCGAAAATTGTATTTTTCCGAACATAGTAAATACAAGGATGACGGCCATTTTGATTTTCAAATATCGGTAAACATTGAGTAATGTTTCTCTTACTAATATCAAATTTGCACGGTGAGTCATCTAATTTTTATTCCTGATTTAGTGAGACTACGGTTGAAAGTTTCCGTAAGTAAAAATGAGGGAACAGTTGAAGTCTTTCAGCTTAGAAGCGCGTACTACCTTAATGTAAACGTGTAAAGGTGAGTCACGCACTGCGCGTTAAGTTGTCTCGTCTGGTACACTAACTAGGTGCAGGTCAGAATGTCATGATGCAGATTGGTGTTCACCTAGTGTGTCCTCACCACCATTTTCGTTCCTCTCAGATTTTTTGGTTGCTCGCTAGCCCTCATATAGTAGATGTTACTCTAAGCTGGTATTCATCCAATTATGACATCGGAGGCAGCATGTGTAGATCAAATTCTATGTTCTCATATGGTTTGCCCTTGTCATCTGCGTCGGGGCGAACACGGAGTAAAAATAGAATCCATCCCCATTGCGAAAACAGGTAATCCTGGTGTTTTAGTTGCGTCGGCTCGCCAATATGTCACAGCTGTATTAGACATTAAATATTAAGGACAATCGCGACAGTTATGGCTGGCAAGAACACAATACATGTACATGTATATGTCTCACTCAATTACTTTGTATTAGAGAAAAGCAGCATGCCCTTCGAGTTCGAAATACATGCCTGACCTTCGCTCAACTTATGTGAAAATTCACCGTTATATTAAGACTTGCTCCAAGTCTATGGGCATGTAAGTATCAAAACATATAATAAAGTGAAGGACTAAAAATCAGAAGACCGTCGCGGCGTAGTTGCAGATAGGAAGTTGTGTAGATCGTAAGGTGAGTGCATTTGCCCACAGCTTGGACAGCCATTAACATGAAAAAACGGGGTCTGTCTATGTTATTCAAAATCATGCAGATCGTACATGATTGACAGAACAGCCAGCGAGACACAACAGCACCTAGCCGTCGACTTGTCTCGAAAAATGCCCCACAAATGGGGGAAGACCCGAAGGGAGGTGGCACCAGTCGGTTTTACTACTGTTATCTAGTAAATCAATAATACATGTACAATATGAGTTTCCCGTGTTATTTATCCACCTATTTGCGAGTCACGCTGTCATGTAAATACATGATAAACTGACTGCCTTCTAATACACCAGCAACATAAAGAGAGGAATGCCAAATCGAAAACAATTAAGCTGCCTTCAAAATGTAGGAGTCAATAAAATAGTAAATTCGCTTGGCAACTCATGTCGTTCCCAGAAAGAATGTAACGGTTGGGAGGTACCCGTGTCTATCTCAATATAGAAATTTGCCAATTACATATTCCTAAAATGCAAACTGTGACTACAAATCATGATGCGACGTCGCTGTGATAAAGAGACAAATGTATAAACGCCCGTTTGATAATTATCCTAATTTACTGCAGAGGGACATTCATTATGCGATCAGAAGCTTGATGTTTTCTGAAAATGCAGAGCCATGATGTTATTTTTAGCAGCAAAGTCCATTGCTACGTTGCAACGAACACTGTAACTGTGTTGTAAAAATGTCATGAACCAGCATGATCGAGAAGGAGCGGGTATGTCTACATTGTAACATAAAGGTAGCTTTGAGACCTTCCTCATTAAATCAACAAGGCAAAAATCACTCATGTGTTCAACTGTAATTCGTGGTAAATTCGGCCAATCAATATTTCAGTTTATTCATTAAAAATCGAAATTAGTAATTAGGCTAATGATCGATTGTAAGCGTTTTGTTGTTGTGTAGATGAGGCGTTTTTCGGTCTGTTTCGAAATGGCCAACAGTGAAGTTCCTCGTCTGCATATATTTTTTCCTGGCATGGCATGAAATGTTGTGTTCAATCAGTGAGCGACTTGTACGAGAATGTCTCCAAGTTAGTCTTTGTATTTCAGAAGACGTCACTACGTGCTAGATGGTCCATGATGTGTGGGTTACACAAACTGAATATCCTCACGTAACCAAGAAATGAATACAAGAACACAGGCTCACGCGTGGCTTCCTTCGGCCACGACTTTAAATAACCAGATTACTCAAATCACAAAGTAAAAGTAAAGGTGTTTGTCGAATTGTGACAACATATGTATAGATAATGGCATTCACATATAAACATTTGAAATGAGGCTATCTCAGTAACAGGTGAGAGTACCAGGGACTGAAAATGGCACAAGCTTTGAAACTGACAGCTGGTATTTTTCTTTCAAATCCAAGAGGGTCTGGCAATTTTTTCCGTCTTTAATCAGTACAATATCAGGCTGAGCGTTGTTCCTTTTACACTCCTATTGATTAAGCATATAGAAAACTGGTAATTTTAGCACATGCTTAAAAAAATTGCTATTACTGACATGCAAATTAGAACAATTATTATGTTAAGACATAAATGGCAATCTACCATGACTCTGTCTTGTTTATTCGTTGTATGGTGACCCATCTCTTTCAACACAAACACTCACTTCAAGGTTATCCTTCCTGGCAACAGTGGTGGTCACACTGTTGCAACTTTATCGATAATTAATTGTCACAAGAGAGCGCCTATGAACGCATTTGAATCACTATTAGCAACAGGCCTACAAACGCAGACTAATAAAGGCTCACCGTGGTGTGTTTAATGATAATATCATTTATTAGTGGATATTAATTGTTCTGACACTGTGCCATTGCACATCCCCTAAAGTAAGCAAAAATGACATCACTGACGCAGGCGCAGAACTCACCTGGTTACGGTGAATGCCGAACAACCTTAATGCCCCGATTCAACGATTTTTGTATTGAAACAAATGGTGATTTGGCTGTCAAACTGTAGCACATACACCCTAACAAGAAAGGGTCACAAATTACCGATGAAGAAATATAATATCAACAAGGGACAAGCGATGCCACTATGTTGCTATTGTGTCATTTGGTTATAGAGTCATGTTTTCAAAATTTCTGTTATTCAATATTATTCGGGTCTGCTGTCCGCAGTTTATATTATTTTACGTTCAAAATTTATCAACTTTGCAAAGTGAAGTATACCACCATGTAATATAATAATTGAAATATACGTAACATAATTATGCAAATATTTGGATGAATTTATGAATAATTTTAATATGGAGGGATAAATTTACAATGACACCACTGTGATATATCTTACTATCATAAACATATGTTACATATTGTTCTTACTTCAGGTATGACCCCTGTAACAATACACATGTAGGTTATGTATTTGTCGATTATAAAATGCTTATTATAGTCTGCTTCATATTCAAATCAGGTCATCAGTCATCGGAGGCTATAAGTTACCTTGATCGACGTTGATTTGCTTGTTGCTTTTCCTATATGGACTTTGATCTAACGCTATGCTAGCCTGGATTTTGGTAGACACAGCGAGCGTTCCACCTTGCATCTTCTATAAAGAATTCTGCATTCTCCTTGATAAATTTTTATCTGAAAAAGTATTTTGAAATCGGTTACAAAGTGTGTATAGACTTTGCAGGGACTTCACGGGGCACAGAAATCACAATGTCTATAAGTGCCCTGAGATGCTGAGGTCTATCTGAATATCAAACTATGCTGTAAATTTATGTTAACAAATAAATCAAATAATGGTTAGTTGAACCCCTGTGAATTCAACTACTGTGAAGTACAACATGGATATAATTTATCACTTCACATAAATGACTGACAGTTGACACCATGAAACATTCCGGTATAATACACGACACCTCATTCGGTAAAATCTTGATCGATATACACATTACTTGTACTAATAATGCGACACCTACTGTTAGCATAGTTGTTAATTTGTCTTTGGTCACCAGGCGACTCATTGTATCCATGGCATCAAAATGATGAAAAGATTAGCAAACGTTATATAGGGTACACCACTCCTTAGCATCAACAAAGTTCTTCAGACAGCGCGTGGTATGATTAACATTAATGAACTATGCTCGCAGGGTTTACAATAATCTCCAATGATTATACACTGATCAAACTTTATGTTGAATGTGGTACAATAACAAGAGCACAAATGGGCCATGCGCGTTGACTCTACTGTACTTAATTGATAGTCACTTTTATGTGAAGCAACAGCCCGTCAAAGACGAATCAACAAGGACAGGTCACATACCATGGGAGGCTATGCTGGTACACCTGTCCCTTAAACTACCAGGTTGGGGTCTGTTTTCTCTAAGTTTCATGAATCATTAGTCACAATAAAAAGTACAGGTAGTAGCGGTTTTTTCATTCCTGAGCTTGATATGAAACACGTCTGGTTCCAAATCCTTTTCTTGTGATGATTACTTATGCTTTCATTTTATAAGTGATAAATCAATACTCAGTCATATAGCGCCTGAATACAGTTGCCTTAGCCGATTCTCAAACCAACATTCAGGTCACAACCTTCTAGACCATAAAATCCTTTCCTGGGCGCACCTCATGCGTTGTTTGGTACAGCGTTATTTTATTGACAATATTGCTGTCTTCCAAACTTTGTATGTTCAAGACATTATCTAGTTAAACGTGACCGACTTTTGCAATGCTAAGTGAAGGCTTTTTGCATTCTCGACGGTTCATTTTTCTGGTTGTCTTTTTTAAAATATAGAACACAGTGCCCACAGTTTTTCCTAAGTCCACAGGGCATAAAGAGTGATAACCTCTGTGCACGCATCATTGTCGCCAATATGCACTCCAGTGTAACCTACAATGACCCCTTGTCGTTAGGCTCAATACACAATTGATGAATTCTACGAATCATGGGTCACCGGATGTATGGTTGTGTATTTTGGTTTTGTTGCCAAGAAGTCCTCTCGATGCATATCATTGGTCATATTGAATTAGTTCACAGTACCAAACGTTTCTTCAGGACATTCCACTAACAAGCAGCGACAAAAATTCTTGGAATGCGCTGAGCATTGCTTGATGATATTCAGTGTGTATATGTCGGCTAAAGTTTGTCCTTGATAAAATCAAAAACTAAAACACAAGCTGGACTTGGACTTGCTTGCCTTTATGTTCACCCTAACAAGGCTGGTCAGAGGAGCATCAACCAGAAGGGATTGTACAAATTTGTTGACTCTACATAGTTATTTTAGAAATAGTCAGTCACAGTGCAAAGCTGTTGCAAAACCAAGATTTTTTTTCTTATTCAATAGCTTGAAATGAAAACTGTTTCCGATTGTTGTTCATGAATGCAGCTCCTTACTTTCGTTTTCTCTGTGGCTCATTCAACCTTTTGCCGTGACATGCGCGTCTAGTTGCCACGTCTAGTGAAGCCACGCCCTCTAACCTTAACATACTTTTTGCTGATTCTTACTTCATTTGTAAAAAAATATGTTACTAGAATTGTTAAGCAACGTTATTCTAAAGTTTGTATTTTCAAGATGTAGTGCAGATTATAAGAGTGTAAAACGATCGATCTGGATAACGTTTCGTATGAAGATTATTCTGCAGTTTCCAAAGCTTGGTTTTTCAAACGAAATTCTTGTGCCACAGTGTGTACAGAGAAATCTTAATTGGGTATTAAGGGTACAAACATTCATAACGTCGGTAAGTATTTTGAGATTATGGAAGTTTATATCAATGCCAACCACCATGGTAATTAATCTGTTTAGAAAGCATGACTAATTGAATTCGTGTGAAATCTGCTCAGGTGCAGCCGACACATATTCTTGTGTGACCTGAGACGACCCGTTCTCCTTGGACCCTCCTTCTCTATTATGATGCAAATATGTTCTACAAATCAAAGTTCCCCGGATGTATGGCTTTTGTGCACTTTCGTTTTATCGTCTGATTGATACATAGCACCAAAATCATTCTATGACTTGACACAAGTGCCAATACAAATTGTTTCATCTAGGACTCCACTGTCAGCATCAAAAGCGATTTGGAAAATGCGTTGGGAATGAGTAATAATGAACACAGGTGGTACAGTTTATGATATCCTTCAATGATTACTCATTGATCAATTTGTTGCAAATGATGAAAACAAAACAAGTAAAATATAACTACAATGCACCATAGATAATCACTTGGTGAAAGTCACTTTTATAATAAGCAGCGGCTGATTATGGGGACATCCATAACGAGAGACAGTACTCTTTAAGATGGTGATTATGGAGGTTACTGCCTGACCGTGGTGTGATTATGTGAGTACTAGTTTCATTACATACGCAGTCTGGTCGCAGATGTAGTCGTCAGTAACACAGGACAGCTAAAAAGAACATTAGCTGCATCTTGCTATTTTCTAATGGTAGACCTGACATCACAATCTGTCTCAGATATTTTTGTGAAAGTAAGATGCCGTTGCTTTGAATTCCGTTTTCCAAGTACTACATCGACCTTCAGTCAGTTCATCTGAATACTGTCGCCATGTAAATTCTCAAACATAAACTTAAGGCAGATGACACGCCCTCTGACCCAGTGTAGCGATGACGTCGATATCTTTTGCGATAATCGACGGCTTTGTTAGGTTGAAAACAATTGCGTGGATGTGTTTGGTCTGAGCAGATTTTGAACTTGGGAGAGTTTCGGTAAGATAACCTCTATATTGTATTCTTCAAGGCTGAGTCTCTTTGACAGGATTCATCCTTTTAATTAATCTTCATTCTTATAAGAAATGGTAAACGACAGACCGGATGAAGCAAAGTGTTCTCGCTTTCAACGAGACACATTTGCCCCGCCACCTTGGGTTAGTGTAATAGACATGCTGTAAATATCTTGATGCATGAGATTGATATTACACGCATGTTTCATAGAAATGTTAATTTGTCGATTTCCATGCTAACGAAAACCCGCCCATGCATATTATCGCTAAGAGTTATTTGCTCTATACACCTGACAATTTTGTGTAGTATCAAGGAGAACAAACGGTATCCAAAAATGTGATTAAACACCGTGTCGAGCCATTTTCTTTGCAGTCAGCGCAAACACATTAAAGCAAAAAAAAAAACACTACGTGGCTGTGACCGGTTCGATGCACATCAGAGGTTGGGTATTCATAACATTGATTTACCCCTGTGTCGGTATACATTACAAAGATTGGCATTCACCTATTGTGGCCTCATCACCATTTTCGTCTCTCTCCGATTTCTAAACGAGTCGTGTTTCAGTTGCTAGTCAGCACTCGTACATTCGCTGTCTCCTTTGAATAGCTGAGGACGACGAGTTTAGCAATTCACCATACTTTGACCGTGTAAGTATCAATACATCCAAACTCTCTGGTTGATTTATCTGCGACGTCTGAGTCTCTACATGCAGGTAATCGTTTGCTTTCAGGTACCACAGAGATACATTACAGTCAGTTTAATTAGTTTTTTCAAAACGTTCAGCAGACAGACACAAAATATAATGGGCATGGGTACAGCACTGGCATGCAAAATCAGCATCAAACATGAATGCCACTCTCTAAATAGAGATGTGTGGTTTTTAAATGAGCTACAGGTAGCATTGCACGGCGGACATCCATTCGATTCAAGTGAAAAATAATATTTATCTAAAAGTTGTGTGAAGATTGTACGTGAACTTGGCCTCACAACAAAAAGAAAATCCCCCGATGACCAGCTCCATACATCTTCCTGCCAGTCGAGCAAGATCCGATAAGGTAGGCAACAGCCTGACCTTCAAATCTTGTTTGTTAATTGTTCAAAGCTTCTCGAGTAAAATATAAATGATAGAATTGTTATTTATAGTATTCTTTACGAATCGTCTGATAGAATGCATTTTATGACATACTGGCAGCCTTGAACGCCAAAAACTTACGGCAGTACCAATGCGTATAAATGATAAAATGCGAATCAAAATGAAAGTGATAATACAAAACCGCAATACGCATGGCACTAGTTGTGGCGCTTCCTGGAAAGTATGGGCGGAATGCATTTCAAGACGCCTTAGTAATTCTGATAATCTGAAATAGCTCATGGTACATTCTTACATCGCAAACCATTACGTATTCATGAGGCGAAACAGTGCATGAGGCGAAACCATCGTCTGGACGCGGGCTCATTCGGAGGGGATACGGCGTCTCAAAAGTCATAGTTTACCGGTTAAAATTAGGATAATGTCACGGCAGATTTTTCCCTTCTAGCTGCTGCATGTCAAAAGAAGGTTGAGTAATTTACTGCAACGCTGTATATTTGTTCGGCTGTCTAGTGACCAGCTTCTCAGAAGACTTCTTGGTTAATCCTACCTGCCACGTTACCGGCCAAACTTTCAAAGTTCATGAACTGTGGCACCTATCCGAAAAAGGTAGCCCACAAAAAAGTTGGTACAGGTAAATGAGCAGCCAAACGCCAAGCGCACGATAGGAATCAGTCAAACAGGCAGAGACATATGCAAATCATCTTTTATTCGATTTGCGAACCCGAATCAATAACAACAATACATGACCAGTATAGTAACGCTATACAAGGTCGACTTAAAGTCGTCGACTGTACTTATAAATGTAACAAGATAACTGCAGTAACTGATCACAGCATGAGCCTGAACTATATATATAGAAAACGCCACAAGCAAGCCAAAATGGTAATGAACTGTGACATGTGACTGATCACGTGCTCGTCTTTTTTCGATAGCTGGGCCGCGGAGGGCGGGTTGCACATGTCTCTGCCTGTTTGACTAACTCCTATTATACTAACATATATCAGTCGACACAGGTAGGCAGAGCCCTACGCAATTTAGAGAGAGAAAACGTACAATTATTCTTGAAGCTTTTAAATTACGAAACGCTGGAACGACTGACTTCATAACGTGCTAAAGTCCGTATAGTTCTCAGCAAATAGTCATTTATTATCAACTTCGTCAATGCTTTAAATGATCCTTAAAGTGAAGATATCAATTTTCTCCTGAGATGACAAAGTGAAATGGTAACCTCGAAAAATGTTGCTGATGTGAACAGCTAAAGGTTGCTATTCTATTGACAACGGTGTCCGTTTCCATACAGGCTCCATTATTTTTTACAGTCAAATACCTTTCTGGACAAATGTCAGAGCGTACACCTTGTTAAATTTTGAATGCCCATCACTTGACTTTTCACGCACGAGAGCTATTGTTGTACGGATGTCGGTGTGCCTGTCTGTTGGTACGATATCTACGGAAATGCTTATAGGCTTGGATACAAATCTGTTACATACATTCTGATTGAATTTGATTACTGATGACGAAATAGTACCTGTTTTTGTTCCTATCTCTCTCAACTTAACACGCGTTTTAATCGTCTAGAAATACGATATTCTCAGAATGATTGCATTATATACGATCAATGTTGCTAAAAATAGTCATCTCGCATATATTTTGATTACTAAGCCATTCATTGTTACTGATATTTCCCATATGCTCATCAAAGGCACTTACACTTTGGTATATATACTAAAATTCAATCACGTGACCCTTGATAAGTTAACATTTAACAGTTTCGTACCAGCTATTTGAAAATTTGCATCTTTAATCCTTATAAAATGAAGCTGTATATCAATTGTGACCACACAACATTTTATGAACCTTGCAGATAAATTGCTCACAGCGTATGAGTAAACGTAACGATTTATCATATCGTTGTTTACGTCAAATAATTAGTAATTTGCGCATTAAACTGTCTTTTTGAATGTTTCAACATTTTGCTAATTTAGCGCAAGAACGGACACACTTAATTCGATGCATATTGTCAGTGATATTGACATTAAGATAACATAGGCATGAAGTCAGATAAAAACGATTATGTCATTTCGTGGACGTAAACTGCGTATTCTGAAACACTGGCAAATTTTCAGTTGACACCTGATATCTCAGTGTAAAATTTATCGCAAATTTATCTTCATTGCAGGGCTAGTAATTGTAAGTTGCATCGACTAGGAGAGTGCGTTACAACAATGCCAAGAGCCGAGATGAGCAAACCAAGTAGGTGTAATTATTTATATTGTAAAGCCATGCCATGCATTTTATCATTTTTTATATTGCTGCTTTCGGAGATGTTAGGGTGTTAAATATTTTGATTCGTCGCTCAGTATTGATACTTGTACATATAAGTTTCCAACAAATTATATCATTGCGATTAACCAGCGCCCGTTTAGACAGTGAGCGAACATTGGCATGATTTTGGAAGCAGACAAACAGTAAGGACACACATTTAATCCTCATCATCGAGGCATTCACAGGAGTCTGAGGGGTTTATATGTAATTGGTTCATAACTGTAGACAATACGGCGACAAGAATGAAATCGGTAAATTTGCCATGTATTCTTCTCAGAACTATTTGTTTATTTTGATATACTATTGCTAGGATTCGTTGCTATAGGAATCTAATAGTCATTTTTTTATATATTCTTTTATATCATAACAGGTAAAATGGCACAGAGCATACCACTCTGCTATCCTGACAACTTTAAATGGGACAGAGACAATGGTGTTCTCGTCAAAGGAGGTTCGACTCGCGGTAAACTGGTCGTGTGTGAAGATGCGCTGGAAATCTTACGATCCATCGATGGCCCAATCTGTCCAATAGCTGTCACAGGACCGGCTAGGACAGGGAAATCATACATAGCCAGTCAACTGATCGAACCAAGACCAATAGACTGTGTGTTTACAACGTCCAATAAAATGAAAGCATCTACAATGGGTAAGTGGAAGTGTATTTTACACATAGAAAGATTGTGTTTGTGTTTTATATGAGACATTCTGGTTACTAAACAGATCGGTAGTAAACAGGTTTTCTGCACCAAAATGTGATCGTTAACTTTGATATAGCCAAAAGATTCTAACCGTTGCTGTGGTTAATATGATGAAATGACCCTTTGGATGGTGTTTGGGAATTTTTTGCCTGATCTGCATTATACTTTCTGTTTTGCCTATTTCAAAAAATCACCAGGCATATGGATGTGCACTGAGGTGTTCAAGAAGACTCTAGAAAATGGAACAGAAGTGACTGTGATTGTTCTGGACACTGAGGGCCTCGGTGCCTACGATGCGTACAAGAAAGATGATATGCAACTCTTTGCGTTGATGTGTCTACTGTCTTCCCTTTTGGTTTATAACTGCAGAGGAGTTATGTCAGCCGAGGACATCAAACAATTAAGGTAATTTAGTTTTCGGGAATATAGACCACGAAATAAATTGATTGCAAAAACAATGTACAATATATATTTATTGCTGAAGCATTTTGCAGTCAGTTTAGCCTCTGAAGACATTCTGTCGGGTATTGTTAAATTCACAGAAAGCCTTTACTTCTGTGCTATGTTTTCATCGCTTGTGTGCTGTGCAATCACTTCTCCTTAGGTTCAACTTGTTCGCAGTGGCTTAATAGCAAACTAGTGTGCAATATTGACGATAGGGAATGTTTTCTGCAAATATTGTTTGGCATGTACTTGTCTTATGTAGAACCTGTGAGATAAATAAGAAGTTTTGAATGTTGGTGATGCCATAGGTAATTGTGGTCTTAGACTAGCATTTCTGACATATACCATAGTCATGCATATGGAAATATTTCGCTCTTTTGTATCGACGTTGAACAAAATGCTTAGAATGTTTGCCCACATTGATCAGATTTGCGAAAGAACATGATAGTAATAGGGCGTCAAGGAATACGAACGACCCTTCACAGTAAACCCTGTAGCTTTCGTTTGAACATTGCCAAGTGTTGTCTGTTACGTAAGCTAAAATTACTCTAAAGTTTGCCGTTTACGAGTTGCAATATAAATTTTGTCCCCGAACTTCTTAATATAAACTGAAGGTATTTGCCCTGATCCATATCTTTATCCTTCGCTACTACTAAATCTTTCTACCCACTTTAACAGCTTAGTGGGAACACTTGATAAAGTCCTTCGGGGAAGCAGAGAGGGAGGTGGCAGCAAATCGCTTGCTACAGACTTCGTCAACTTCTTCCCTAACTTCATGTGGTTGATACGTGATGTCACATTGGAATTTACAATCACGAGAAAAGGAAAGGAGGAAGTGGTTGGGGCGAGAGAGTACATCCTTCAAGAGGTTAGTGACACTTGAAAAATATGTATACTCTAATAGACCTTTAAACCACACTGTACATTCATGCTTACCATCAAGGTCTGTGCCAGGATCGTGTTAGAATATGCTAAGAAAATGTCTTTTCTGGTAATCTGTCCTTAAAGCATTCACGTGCACTTTACAACCGCTACTAGTATGGCCGATGCTAACTCTAGAAATCATTGATCTTCATCGATTAATTAATATTAGGTGTTTAGTAAGTAACTCAGTTTCCTGTGTGATTGGTCAACTAATGATGACAGGCATTGACATAGATTAAAGACCTAAACAGTAACAAAGGCATGTCACTAAAATTGCGTGTGTTCTGATCGAAGGTTATTCTCACTCAATTTATAGGTGCTAAAAATAGAGAAAGAAGATTACAGATCCGATGAGAAAATTAAGGAAAGTAATCGTCTACGCAGAGTTCTGTTGACGTCATTTCCGGTGTTTGACGCTATGAAACTTACCATGCCATCGAGTGATCCCAAAGTGATGTCCGTGATGAATAAAGGAGTAAATCGTAATCGCTTAAGCCAAATATTTCTTGATGGTATAGACGATTTCGTCTTCGGGTGTGGATCACTTATGAAACCAAAGAAAGCCTGGCCCTACGTCGGAAATATCCACGGCAAACGTAAGAGCTTTATATACCTGTGTCTAAATCTCTAACAGTCACCTGAGACAGTTTCCATGTTGCTATGCGAGCAGAATAAATTACTGTCTACTACGGACCGAACGAACCTCCTTTCACTTGTCTTCCAACCCTCCACAAACTATACGATGCAAAAATATAAGACAGACGACAGAGGCGAGAACCGAATTCCTTTCGAACGTTACAGATTGCTGAAATAGACTAGCTTTAAGTTTAAATTTTTGAAAGATGATTGAATAGCAAATAAAGATAAAAGATAATCCGACAAACGATGAGTACAGGGCATTTACTCGTATTCCACTCCGCAGGGTGGCATACAGTGAGAAAGTGTGAAAGTTAACTCGTGGAGATCTAATTACAGTTTAATCTTTACGTGATTACGTTTGTTCTTAATGCAGTCCCTTACGCAAACAATCAAATATGTTCTTGTGAACACGTAAAATTGACGGCTTGTGAAAAGGCTGTTTAAATTTTAATCATGACGATCATTGTACATGTGTGCGTTTTTACAATGAATACAGGTAATCCTTATGCGAAAAGCATATCTTGTGTTGGTAATGCAAAGAAAGGTTCATACCAGAGGTACATTTATTCAAAAATCCTACATCAAAAGCCAATCTGCATTTATTCCTCTTCACAGAGTTTGCCGAGCTTGTCAAGCAATACGTCTCAGAGTTAGCCATCAACAGTGATGAACTATTCATACACTCCGCTGTAAACAAAGTGATGGAAGCTTTGTTGAATGAAGCAGAAGAACTGGCATTCATGGAATATCGTAGTGCCATGGACAGTTTCGCCAAATCAGCTCTTCCATGCCCCAACCACGAAGTCCTTAACAAGCATCGCGGCTGTCACTTCAAGGCGATGAAAGTATTCAGAGACAACACAAAGTACATCAACGATGCCGAACTTCTGCACAGACACACGCAGCATCTTGAGGTATGTCCTTACAATATTTTTTTGATCTGTTTTTGTAACACAACATTTAAATGTGATGCTTCAATTTATACTGAAAAACGTTTTGTTCATTGACACATATTTGAAATTATCGCAATTATATTTGTTGTTGCCAGCCTTCGATGTATCTGAAAATTGTATTTAACTCATACTATTTAAAGCGATGAAATTCGTTTCTTCGCTTCGATAAAGTGTGTATGTGCGATGTATGATAGTGAGCATGCGTGCGTGAGTGCTTCACGAACTCTACAACGTGTTGAGCGGTCTCAGTCAGAAAAATGTAACAACTTAGCCGGCTATTGAACCACTCTTTTTGGAGTGGAGATTTAGCCGAGCGGTTCTGTCTGTGGCCTCTCAGCTAGGCGACTGATGCCGTATGTTGTGGGTTCGAATCCGATTGAAGACTATCCTTATTTTCTACCTTTCACACAGTGTTCCCATTTCCCTCCCCATTGTCAGTATGTTTGGTTCATTCTCGAAACTTGTTTTACCTACATTCTGAGTTTAAATTATAATTATTTTCTTTCACTCTCCATTAATGTTCATGTCTATGCCTGTGTACATCTACTTCACTCTGTTCTGGTTTGCATGCCTGTCGACTCTATCCCCTTTAAAAACAAAGTTTTACATTCTCTGTTAACATTTCTTAATGCGGGTTCGTCATCTTGTTTTATAATTTATCATGGTTTTTCGTCTTTTTATTGTTATAAGGAACGGATTGCGAATTTTAGCAAAGATAGCAATACATGTATCAGTGGGCACCTGCACGTGATATTGGAGTCCAATGACAAAAAGTCCGACGCATTTTGTAAACAGCTGGTGAAGGAATTGATCGAGGAAAATGTGCGTCCATTGATCAGCCCATTTGGCTCGCCGAAGCAGTCTGCAGATTTGAATACTGCTATCCAGACAATGGAAAAACTGTACAAAGAGAAGGCGAGAGGTCCACAGATGTTACACGTCTATAAAACACTACTGGCTGAGGTGTGTGAGTTGACAATTATTATTCAGTGTACCAGTAAAATTCAAAACATGTCACTCTTTTGAAGAAACTTGTCTTTTGACGTCATGATCAGTTACCATATTAAGTTATGAATCATCTCTGGTGATGGCATGGCAAGCATATTTAAGAAAACGCGAGACATAGCCTCAGTGTCTTACATCTTGAAATTGACCATAGAGTATACTTAAGGTAAAATGTATGTAGGCATATCACATTATGATAATGTATTATCTTTTCTTATCTATTGTACCTCATAACGATGGGACTTCGTATTTCAGGAAATTATCAAGTTTACAAAAGCCGCTTCTAAAAGCAGAAGCAGTAACGAAGGCAAGAATAAGGAACTAGACAAAAGTACCAAAATTGATATGCTGACCGTGGAAAAAGAAGAGTTGAAGGTACAGTTTAGACATAGGTCTTGAAATACCAAGCAACAAGACAAAAACGAAAAAATTGTCCTCCCAAACAACAATGGTCCACAATGTATAGATATGACAGAAAATAAATTATGCTATGAAACCATAGATAGACACCTTTACTGGATTTTTTTTGACAAGTTTCATGCTGAAAATATGCTGCACAGTAACAACTGTGAACCACATGTTCTGTGTCCTGTTCTAGTAACAAACCAGGGCGATAAAGCTGGCGTATATTTGCAGTTGTGAAATAATCTTTTTGAAGATTTTTTTCGGGACACTGGACTAACGCGCAAAATGAAAGCACAATGCTTAATCAGTGAAAAAGTTCATTCATCATGTATTCCATACAACAGGTACGCTGTAGGAATTAATTGCCACGCGTTTTGGGACGCTTGCAATAAGCGAGGCAGAATATCAATTATCTGCCATTATGTGTTGATTTGTTGTTTGATTCAGTGCTTTTTTTAAATTTTTGCTTTTAGAAAAAGGAAGAGTTTAAACGACAGATCTTGGAAATGAAACACAAGGTTGAGGAAAACATCGTAAGTACGCCACTGACGTTTAGCAGTCGATGATTCCGTGAAAACATGAAAACAGAGTGTAGAACATCAGGTGGGAATTTAAATCTATGGGAAAGGAGTTCCTCAGGGCAATCACAGTTAGGTTAGGGCATATAAGTCTTGATCATTGCAAAGTAAACACAGAGGCACGGTCAGACTAGGTGTAAACAGACACTGGCGTCTATTTTGTAAATACCTTGCTGGGTCGAAGTGCACATTTGCACACAAAGGGATGTGCTCTTCCCTGTTTGTATGCTTCTTTTCTCTACTTACTCACGTCATTCCTTTTGATTTCCAAATTCAGCGGAAGGCAATGCAGGACGACGTCGCCAGACAGCAATCCCAGTCCTCAGCTGACAACAAGGAGAGACATGCCACCGTGTCGTCCCAAATCAAAATGCTGTTTACGACTCATGCTGGATTGGCCAAGGAGCTGCAAAACATAAATGCTGCACTGGAGAAAGAACACCGAACGTCCATTGAACTGCTGAACAAGAAAACACAGATGATGAAGCTGTCACACTAGACAAGCCATCGCATGCTAACATCAAATTAACATGACTAATTAATCAGGCACGACAAACGGCAGCCTCGTCCAGTGTTGTTAATTTTGCACTCCATCTTAGCGAAAGGGCTTAGTAGAAATATTCTCTCGAGCAACCTTCCATTTTGAAAACAATTATGTCAACGCTGCAGTTTGAGATAAAGACATACATATCGGTTGCGAGCAAAGGTTTTACAAAGTTTGATGGAAGGCAATAAGATTAGGAAATATTTCGATTTTTGTCCGGAAAAATCTTATTCTAATCAATTGTTCCAAGTGACTATTGTGCCTGTTATTTCAAGCCTCAAAGACGTACCGAAAATTGAGATCACAGACGTGGTATTGGAGTTCTTGATGATACATTCATATGCATCTTTGTGCGCAGTTGTGTACTGTCTTCTCAAAACTCTTGATGTTATATGCTGCCTTTGAAAGACCGACATATTTACACAATAATTTTAGGTCATCTTGAATTAACGAGAGTGTGTTTGTAGATGAATAGCACCACAAGGATAGGTTCACATTAGTTACAGGCCATAAAGAGTATTTGTTATTGTAAGTGAGTGAGAAAATTGACAAAATCCTTTAGGATTGGATTTGCATCGTTTATAAATATATCGTAGTCATGAGTACTTCTAGACCTGTCCCAAATGCGGTGCGAATATGTCAAATCACTTTGCGTACAATTGGTGAGAATTAGACCGGTTAAGATCTTGATATACTCACCGATATAATATGTTAAGTTGTCACCAGTGAATGTAAATATACTAGATTTGTGTCAGTACGCTGGTAAATGTGAATGCATGACTTGTATATTTGCTAATATTTACAATGCTATTAAACTTTTAATGTAATATATAAAGTCTTATCACTCCGCTCGTGGATCTTAAGTGTTGGAATCGGGATATGAACTTAGGTGACCTGAGCGAAATGAATCAACAAGCTTGGGATGGGCTGATAGGGGTCAAAATTGGTCAAACTCAAAAGACGTTCTCCAAATTTTACCCATTCCTCAACGGCTTATTCTCTATATTTCCCGCCGGTGTTGTAGGTCAAAGAGTACCCCGTGTGCAGATCAATATTACGTTTTGAAGCCAATTGTATAATTATATTGTTCCAAAGTGTTGACGAGACAAAGCCGCGCGTCGGAACATCGCTTGACAGCAAAACTATTTGATGCGGGGCCTCGTAGAATTTTGCCAAAAGTATAATTACATATCAATCCGGATTGTCCGGGAAACAGAGAATTTCCTGTGCTTTAGGTGGCTAAGATCACCTGCGCGATCTCCCGAGTAGTATAATATCTTTATGAAAGCTAAATCCCGTGCATACAGATAGGCTTGGTCGCCGATGAACATGCCACTAGTAGATCCATGA
This sequence comes from Ptychodera flava, assembly GCF_041260155.1. Classification (NCBI taxonomy): domain Eukaryota; kingdom Metazoa; phylum Hemichordata; class Enteropneusta; family Ptychoderidae; genus Ptychodera; species Ptychodera flava. The sequence continues at coordinate 2,302,872 of NW_027248280.1, forward strand.
TGTGATCAAGCACTCGTACCAACTTTGTCACAAAACAAAGGCTTTGCTTGTTTGACAGTGACATGGCCTTCTCTTCGGATATCTTTCTGAGGTACCGCTGGACTACAATAACTTCAGATGGGTCAAATATACCACGGATAGGATCGGACTTAATTGCCTGAAAGTAGGCGGATAGCTTAGATAGCATATTTCTGGCTGTCTCCGCCTGCAGTCGCTTCGGAGACACAAACGGCAATTGACTTACATGTCCTCCATATCGGCAGTGATAATGGTGCACATGCGTCTTTGCATACTTGTCCTTAAAAACCAGAAACCGCATGATGATGTACATGGTGTCTTACATCGAAAGCTACCAGTAGAATAAAATTACACTAATATTTGACGTATGTTCCTTTGGTTAGAATGACCACTGTTTTGTTCATTATCTGCGTTCAATAAGTTTTGTCAACTATTCAAAATACAAGCGCCCTCCACGTCGATGATGTCGATTAATCAACATAAAGTAGGTTTCTTAAGTTAACAAAGGACAAAAGCAATCGAGTTAATATGGCGTGTTTACCATCAATCAATAATCTACAATTTTCCACACCGCATTAACACCATCACGTCTTCTAATAACTGGTGTTTTACATTCGTAACCTTAGTTATTGAATGAGTGGTATTTATTCATTAATTTTGAACATTATACAAACATGTTATATTTCGTATGTACCGATATACTAGGCTTTGTTTTCTTATGTATAACACAGGGTTGTTTATCCGAGTCAGCTTCCAAATACTACAGTATAGTTTCTTGTTGTTTCTTGCTCACTCCGAGGAATGCCACCACTTGTTAAAACGACTGTGAATGTTTGGACCGCATCTGCTGTCGAAAGCGGCAGTGAGACATAGACTGAATATTTTCATTGCCGCCAGAGTGGTGTCAACAATACGGTCCCCTTTGAATTATGCTCAATAGTTTATAGAAATAATCTTACAACAACAATGAAACCACCACACGTGTTGACACTTTTTCAGCTCAAGTTCTTCATCAACCGAGATAAGATTCGTTATCTATTCTTATCCCTAGAATCCTCCACTGTAATTCTAAACGTATGACATTCGCCCGCAAATGAAATGTTAATATTGTCCATACTCGACCCTAGCTACTCTGTGAATAGTTCTATTTTTTTCAGATCTTTCAATGGAAATCATTGAAAACCGAACCATGTGTAGTAAACATAGAACAGCTTACGATGGATTCATGCGATAAATACAAGTAGATAAATACAAGTAAGCATTCATACGTACGCAGAGCTACCTATAGTGACAGGTGGTATAATTCCAACAGAGTGACCTGGACTATGTTTAATGAATGGCATTCGCATTTCCGATGTTTACATTCCGACAAAATATTTCAGAGTTCGATGCACACAGCGTGTTGAGAATTCGTACGGCATGTTGGACACAACAAAAGGCGCCTCTTAAATGCTCTAAAACATATATGTCTTGTTAAATGCTAACCAAATGGCTATAAATTTTGGTTTACAAGTCATGAGTATGTGACCTCCTCTGAACTCTGATCTAACAAAGGACACGCTTGGCAGGATTTTAAACGCACCTGGATACCAGCCACCTCATTCTATCAACATAGCACAGTTGACGCCGAGTGACCATCGGGTGTGACCTTAACAACCCCTTTTCATAAGGTGCAGATTAAATGATATGCAACTTAGCTCAATAAACCAGGCGTCACCGGATGTACGGTTGGTATGCTTCGTCGTTCAATCACCAGAAAATAATTGTCAGGTATGGCATGAAAATTTACAAGTTGCTTCATTTAGGATGCCACTTCTTCACAACGACAAGGTTCTTTTGAATATGTGCCACATATGAAGAGTATCAAACATTGTGATGATGAGCTATAATTTCCATACATCTATTAGAAAATAGTTCATGATCAAGTAACAACTGAAATTATGCAGCAGTAGACCGTGCACGTAGACCAAATGATTAAATTTATAGAGTGGGTGTCAATTCGGTTCCACAACTCAGTGTTTCAGACAGACATTGCTTGTACAAAACAAACGATTTGCTTGATTATTACGACATATTTGAAAGTCACCGCCTCATTGATAAATCACGGTAAACAAGTATTGGGTGCCTTTTTCTAGACCGATAGTTGATAAGCTGATTACAATTTACCTACGATACCGTCTTTTCCAACAAACTCCGGTCGAATACAGCGGAAATCCACAAGGACAGATTGCCCATATTTTGATTATGTCAGTAGTTTTGATTCATGAAATGTCATTTACATTATGAAAGCTCTGGTAGTCGTAGGCTGGTTTCCCTTTCCGAAGCTTGATGTGAAAACGTCTGCTTTTCATGAAAGCGTCCCATTGCTTTAATTTTCTTAGTGTTGCATCGTGACCTTCAGCCGCTATACCTATACACACAGTTACCAGGCCGATTAACACCAAGGTGACGGCACGCCCCCAACCATATGTGGGTGTGATACCGATATCACCAGCGATAATCAGCAGCTCTTGACGGATGGATTGCACTAAGGTGGATGTCTTAAAGCCCATGGTTGACTTTCGGAGAATTTCAGTTAGGTTACTAGCCTCCATTTTGAATCTTAGCGTCTTCTAGAACGGTTTCCTCTCAGATCTCAACAGTTCAGAAACGGTATACGACGGACAGGATGAAGCAAAGTGTTCCTGCTTTCAATGAGTTATTTTTGCCCCGTCAGGAAGAGCTGTGTTATCATGCTGAAAATATCTTCATGATCATACACTCATGACATTTACTCTAACGAACACATGCTTGCGAAGATCACTGAAAAGTCAGCTGTGTTAGGCAGCTAATACCAAGGACACGCACGCTTGAGACAGTTATGGCCGAAAAGGAAACCGTTTACATGTATATGCCAAACTTTATTACTTGTATAAGAGAAAGGTTGCACGGCCTTTGTCACAAACTGCATGACGGATAGCCGCTCAACTTATATAAAAAGTTAGTGCTATATAGGAATCATAGCAAAATTGAATATGGTTGACAGAACAGCTAGCGATACACAAAACCACCCATCTGTCAATTGGCCTCGGAAAATGCCCTGCTATTATTGGGGAAGACCCGAAGGGAGGTGGCAACAGTCACTGCTACTACTGTTATCTTGTAAGTCAATAATATATGTGCAATGCGAGTTTCCAGGTGTTACTTATCCGCTTATTTGCGAGTCACGCTGTCGTGTAAATACATAACAAACTGACTGGCCTTACATTAGCAACATAAAGAAAGGGGAATGCAAAACCGATAACAATTAAGCTCCCTTCAAAATGAAAGAGTAAATAAAAAATACGGAATTCGCTTGGCAACACGTGGCGCTTAAATGAGTGAACTGGATGCGTTTCGAGATACCCGTGTTAATCTGAAAAAAAGAAATTATCCAATTCATATTCTGACGACACAAACTTGTGATTACCAATTCATCAGGCTACGTCACTGTGATGAAGAGGGAATTTTTACAGACGCCCGTTTGATATTTATCATGATTTATGGCAGAGAACGCTCTTTATGCTACCTGATGCTGGAATATTTCTGAAAACTTGCATCAGAGCAGCCAGGGCGTTACATTTCTCCTGTTATACTTTGCTTGTTGTATTGTTTGCATTGTCGATTGGTTGCGTGCGGGCCAACAGCGAAGTTCCTTGTCTACAAATATTCCATCCGGGGCTTCCAGTATAGCAAGAAATGTCGCGATCAATTAGTAATTTGTACGAGAATGTCTCAAAGTTATCTGTGTAATTCAGAAGGGAGGTCACACTAGTTATTTTACGTGCTAGATGATCCATCAGTAATTTTAAAGGCATGTGCTGGCGATATGACTTGAATATATTCGTGTCGCATAGTTTTCCATGGAAACGAAGACAGTAGACACAACAGGCTCAGGCATGTCCTCCAGCGGCCATGATGTGGCCGAACGGTTTTGACTGTGATGTCTTCGCTATAGGTGACTGGGCGCCGTACGTTGTGAGTTCGAACCTGATCGAAAATCTACTGAATTTAAATATCGAAATTAATTTATCTATGCAGTATAAGTTCAGGTGTCGGTCGGTTCATGACAATATGTGCAGATAACAACATTCAAATACACACATTAAAATGAGTATATCTACAACTCGGGCGAGTACAAGGTTCTGAAAACGGCATTTTTAAGCTTTGAAGCTGATAGATAGTACTATACTTTTGAATCCGAGTGGGTTCCGTCTCTACTTAGTAATATCAGCGTTTTCCCTCTTACACTTATTTCGATTTAGCGCATTAACGTAATGCTGTAAGCACACAGAAAATTGGTAATTTCAGCAGAAGTATGTGTCATAATTTGCTCTGTCAGATATTAATTGACATAATTATTATCGTGACATTGTGTCAGACTGTTATAAAGTAGTTTTTCAACATTTATGTTATTTAACATTATTCACTATTTGCTGCCGACAATTTATATTATTTTAGATTCAATTGAACTTGCAAAAGTGAAGTATCATATTATGTGATATAATCATCGAAATATACTAAACATATCTACGCAAAATTTGAATAAGTTTATAAATAATTTTGACTAGGAAGAATAAAATCATAATACAACCACCGTGATATTTCTCACCATCAAAATTGTTCTTGCTTCAAGTGTGACCGAAAAATTTCATGAATGAAATCTAAATGATTGAAACAACAGTTCGAATTCATCTTAGATAACATCATCGGGACAGATTACAAACCCCTGGTGACACGGTCCCTCATATCACGAGGTTGGAGGCATGTGGTCTGCAGTTTCATGAATCATTAGTCAAAATGATACTGAGCTTGATATGAAGACGTCTAATTCCATCTCTTGTTCATGTGGTCATCCACTGCTTTCCATTTATCAGCATGAAAGCTTTTCCCCACACGGATTTCGATGTGACAAGGTGTCCCTATGGCAGCCAAGAGAGACAACTGGCCACGTCTATTAATATTCATGTTTACTTTACATCTCATTTGTAAAAAAAAATATTTTACTAGAAATGTTATGCTACATTATTCCAAAGTCTGTGTGTTCAAGGTGTAGTGTTGATGATGAGAGTGAAAAGAGATCATACCGGATAACGTTTTGCAGTGAAGGTTATCTTGAAGTCTCCAGGGCTTGTTTTTTTAACAAGGGCTTTGTGTGATACAGAATGCACTGAAAATTAATAGGCGTATTGAGGGAACAAACATTCACAACCTCGGTTAGTGTTTTGAGATTATGGAAGTTAATATCAATGTTTACCACCATGGTAATTAATCTGTTTAGAAGCCATGACTAATTAAACTCGAGTAAAATCGGCTCAGGTACAGCCAACACACATTCCCGTGTAACCGAAGACGACCCGTTCTCGTTCGACTCTCCTTCTGTATTATTATGCAAATATGTTCAACGAATCGAAGTTCACCGGAAATATGGCTTTGTGCACTTTCGCTTTATTGCTTGAAGTTTTCTTTGGTACATAGCATCGAAAGTATTGAATGAGTTGACACAAGTGCTATAAAATCGTTTTATCTAGGATCCCACTGTCAGCATAAAAATGAATTTGAAATTGCGCTGGGCATGAGTAGTAATGAACATTAAAACGTCTGTCTCAGATGCTTCGGTCACCAAAACATGTCGTTGCTTTTTATTTTCCAATCGCTGCATCGGCCTTCAGTCAGTTCATCTGAATATTGTCGCCATGCAAATCATCAAACATAAACTAAAGGTGATGACACGCCCTCTGACCCAGCGTAGCGATGACGTCGATATCGTTTGCGATAATCGACGTCTTTGTTGGGTTGAAAACAAACGCGTGAATGTATTTGGTCTGAGCCGATTCTGGAACTTTGGAGAGTTTTGGTAAGATAACCTCTAAATTGTATTCTTCAAGGCTGAGTCTCCTTGGCAGGATTCCTCCTAAACCTTCATTCTTCCGAAATGGTAAAATGACAGACCGGATGAAGCAAAGTGTCCCCGCCAAGTAGGGTTTGTGTAATAGAGCATGCTTTCAATGTCTTCATACACGCGATTGATATCAACTCATATTTATAGAAATGTTATTTTGTCGATTTGTATTCTAACGAACACTCGCTCATGAATATAATCACTAAGAGATATTGGCTCTCTACACCTGACGATGTTGCGTGGTATCAAGGAGGAGCAACCGGTAACCAAAAAACGTGATTGAAGACGGTGCTGAGCCATTTTTTCGCAGTCTGCGCAAACAAATTAAAACACTACCTGGCTGTGACCGGTTCGATGTACATCAGAGGTTGGGTATTCATAACACTGATTTACCCCTGTGTCCGTACACATTACAAGGATTGGCATTCACGTATTGTGGCCTCATCACCATTTTCGTCTCTCTCAAATTTCTAAACGAGTCGCATTTCAGTTGCTATCAGCACTCGTACGTTTGGTGTCTCCTTTGAATAGCTGAGGACGATGAGTTTAGCAATTCACCATACTTTGACCGTTGAAGTATCAAACATCCCATACCCGGGTCAGACGTCTGAGTCTCTACAAGCCGGTAATCGTGTGCTTTCAGGTTCCCAGAGATACATTACAGTCGGTTAGTTCGTTTTACAAAGCTTGTAGCAGACAGGCACAAAACATAATGAGCATGGGTAAAGCAATGGCCGGCAAAATCAGCATCAAACGTGTATGCCACTCTCTAAATAGAGATGTTTTTGAAATGAGCAGCACGTGGCATTGCACAGCAGACCTCCACTTCTTAATTCAAGTGAATAATAATTTTAAAAGGTTGTGTGTAGATTGTACGTGAGCTTTGCCCCATAACAAAAAGGAAATCCCCCGGTGATCAACTACAGACATCTTCCCGCCAGTCGAGTCAGGCAACAGCCTGACCTCCAACTCTTGTTTGTCAATTATTAAAAGCTTCCCCTGTAAAATATAAATGACCAAAATGTAATTTATATGATTCTTTACGAGTCTTCTGATAGAATGCATTTATGACAAACTGGCAGCCTTTAACTCTTAAAACGGCAATGCCAATTCGAGCACATGTTGAGGACCGAATCAAAATGAAAGTGAAAACGCAATATGCATGGCAACTGTTATGGCGGTTCTTTGAAGGCGTTGGCGGAATGCATTTCAAGACGCCCTCGTATTTCTGATTATGTGAAATAGCTCATTACTTCTTACTTATTTCGCAAACTGTTACATATTCATGAGGCGAAACGACTTTTTGGATGCTGGATTATTTGGAGGGACTACAGAGTCTCAAAAGTTATAGAATATTCCGGGTAATATTAGGATAATGTCAAGGCAGATTTCTCCCCTTCTAGCTACTGCATGCCAAACGAGAAAGAGTAATGTCGGTAGATTTATACTCACTATTAAACGTCACCACTCAGTCATTCAGATAGGTTGGCATATCGTTGAGTAATTTACTGTATCGCTGTATATTTATTGGGCTGTCTAATGACATACTTTTCAGAAAAATCTGGGTTAATCTTCCCTGCCACATTATCGGTCAAACGTTCAAAGTTCATGAACTGTAGCAGCCAGTTTTACGACAACGGTCTTCCACAAAAAAAAAAAACTATGTATAAGCAAACGAGCGGGTAAACGCCTCGCGCGGGAGGAATGTTGGCAAATAGTTGTTTAATATTAACTTCACCAAAGTTTTAAATGATCCTTTAAGTGAACATATCGATTTTTCTCCCGAGATGACAAAGTGGAATGGTCACCTCGACAAACGTTGATGGTGGTGGACAGGTAAAGGTTGTAATTGTTTTGACAACAGTGACCGTTTCTATATAGGATCTATATCATTTGTTTCAGTCAAACATACCATTCTTGTCATATGTTAGAGCTTACACCTTGTTGAATGTTGAATGCCCATCTTCACTAGACTTCCGCGCACGTGACCTATTCTTGTGCGGATGTCGGTAGGCCTGTCTGTTGCTACGATATCTAAGGAAAGACTGATAGACTCGGATAAAATCTGTCTCATACATTCTGATTATTGTTACTGATGACTAAACATACTTGTTTTTTATTGGTATCTCTTTCATAATTAAGCCTAATTCGCCTACTTAATCGTCTAGAAATACGATATTCTCAGAATGACTGCATTATATACGATGAATTTTCTGAACAATAATCATGTTTGTATTTTGAGATCATTAAGCAGTGCACGTAACCCTTGATAACATTTAACAGTGTCGTACCAGGTATTTGAAAACTTGCATCTTTAATCCTTTTGAAATGAAGCTGTATATCAATTATGACCATACAACATTATGAACTTGGCATATAATTGCTCACAACAGCGTATGAGTAAACAGAACGATTTATCATATCGTTGTTTACGTCAATAATTAGTAATTTGCGCATTAAACTGTCTTTGTGAATGTTTCAACATTGCTAATTAAGCCCAAAGAAGGACTCACTGAATTCGATGCATATTGTCAGCGATATTGATGCTAAGATGACATAGGCATGAAGTCAGAAAAAATCAAATATGTCATTTCACCGACGCATACTGCGTATTCTGAAAACACTGGCAAATTTTCCGTTTACACCAGACATCCCAGTATGAAGCTTATGGCAAAGTTATTTTAATTGCAGGATACTTTGTTATAACTAACAAAGACTAGAAGAGGGCGTCCAACAGTTCCAAGAGCCAAGATGAGCACCCCAAGTAGGTTAAATGATTTTACATTGTCAAGCATGCAATTTATCATTTATATTTACTTCTGCTTTCGGAATTTTATGCTGTTAAATATTTGTATTTCGTCGCTCAGTATTGATATTTTTCACATAACTTGACAACAAATTATAAGCATAGAGGTAAATCAATCCTGTGAACGAAAAGTGGCATGACTTTGGAAGCAGGCAAACAGTAAAAAGAATGATACATTCAAACCTCATCATCGAGGCATGTACAGTAGACTGAGAGTTTTTCATGTATTTGGTTTACGACTGTGATTAATACCGCGCTCAACTATGAAACTATGCTAATTTGCCATGTATTTTCTCAGAATTATTTGTTTATTTTCATGTACTCTTGCTTGGAGTCGTTGATATTGCAATCTATTGATCATTTTTCCATATGTTCTTTTATGTCATAACAGGCAAAAAAGCACAGAGCATACCACTCTGCTATCCCGACAACTTTAAATGGGACAGAGACAATGGTGTTCTCGTCAAAGGAGGTTCGACTCGCGGTAAACTAGTCGTGTGCGAAGATGCGCTGGAAATCTTGCGATCCATCGATGGTCCAATCTGTCCAATAGCTGTCACAGGACCGGCTAGGACAGGGAAATCATACATAGCCAGTCAACTAATCGAGCCAAGACCAATAGACTGTGTGTTCACAACGTCAAATAAAATGAAGCATCTACAATGGGTAAGTGGAAGTGGAGATTGTGTTTTTGCTTTATATGAGGCATTTTGGTTAAAAACAGATCGGAAGTAAACAGGTTTTATGCACCTAAATATGATTGTTAACTTCGATATGACCCAAAAAATCTAATCTTTGCTGTGCTAAATGTGAAGAATGACCCTTTGGATGGTGTTTGGGAATTTTTTTCTGATCTGCATTATACTTTTTGTTTTGCCTATTCAAAAAATCACCAGGCATATGGATGTGCACCGAGGTGTTCAAGAAGACTCTAGAGAATGGAATAGAATGACTGTGATTGTGCTGGACACTGAGGGCCTCGGTGCCTACGATGCGTACAAGAAAGATGATATGCAACTCTTTGCATTGATGTGTCTGCTGTCTTCCCTTTTGGTTTACAACTGCAAAGGAGTTATGTCAGCCGAGGACATCAAGCAATTAAGGTAATTTTGTTTCGGTAATATAGATCATTAAATACTGTGTATTTATGTATTCAATGCAGTATTTACAGTCTAACACAGTTTAGCCCCTATAGACATTCTATCAGATATCATTAGACAATGCATGTCCATCATCGCCCTGAGAAGTGGGATACTCAGCAATAACTCTCTTTATTGATTGAAAGTAAGAACTCGAACGAGTCCAAAGTCAAAGGTCAACACTGACCATAACAACTGCACATGCTCATTCCCTCTAAGCTTGGGTGACTAACCCTTACCCTAACCCTGCAAGAGATGGCTTCTGACACTTCGAAACCGAAAAACTCTGTTGAATTTTCAACTTACAATCTTTGGAATTAAGACTCAGTCTTGCTTATGTGCATCCAGGTTCACTTAGGACGTAGTTCAAGGGCGTGGAGTTTAAAACATCGATGCTACATCGAGTGAAAATCAGGTCGCTCCAAAACAAGGTGAGCACAGCATTCAAGATGGGCGGCAAGACGCATGTTCTAATGAACGGGAATACAGCAATGTCAAACCTCCCACCCCTCCTATGATACGAAGGACACAAAGTATGCTCGAATCCACGGTTGCCAACCCAGAGCTAGTCTCCAACAAGGGGCTATCATCAACCAGAACGCCGACAAACGCAGACATTCTGGATATCTTGTAACACATTTCATGGCGCATTGACAACAGCAGTCAAGCCATCGAGGACATCCAGCATTGGCAACAGCCCTTCTTCAACCCCCACACTAGGGTATCTACCTCACATATTCCTGCAGGAGCCCCTAGTATAATGACAAGAGTCAAGAATACCGCAGATATGTCAAGCTGCCTCTCAACTCAAACCAGGGTCGATGATATTAATTGGGGAGAATCTCAACCAAAGAAAGTAGCAACTCCCCAGCGATTTCAAAGGGGTCAGAAAGTGACTTGAAAGGTTACACCTCACAGTCTCCTGTGACATCTGCCAAATTACTAGTGATGAGGAAGACAGAGGAAAAGCACAACAGTTGTTGTTTGGACAAGTTAAATACCTCCAGTGCCTACTCAAGTTGGTCAAGCTCAAAATCCCAGAATCAGTTATGAGCCACTGTCGAAACAGTTTCTCTTGCCCGACTCAAGTCTATACTCGACTCAAGAATTATCGGATTCATCGAATCAAAATTATCATCTTAGGCTGCAGCCCTGTATAAGCAAATGCAACAAAAGCAAATATGCAAGATGAAGACCTTGCAATACTTCCACTACCCTGAAAAGCACTGTACAGTTTAAAAACAGTGGGAAAAAACAACCAGAGGGGAAAGCAGCGACCAAGTGCACCATTTCAGCAAAACAATCACCTGAATTTTTCTTTCTAAAAATCAAATGCTGTGACAAGGTCAACAGTCAACGCCTACACCTGACCCAGATGGCATTCAGGGGCCAGCTGGGAAATAGTAATAGTAACAACAGGCAGATATCAGCAGCCTGGACCTCTGTCATTGTTTCACTGCAATGCAATGGTCCCTGTTCCGCGGTCTTTACATGCAAAACGTCATCAGTGGGAACAAATTCATACCCTTGGGGTGAAATGCAACCGACTTTCCAATAAGTTCAAAATTCCACTGAAAAACAGCTCAGCTCAAATATTCAAGCAGAACCGTGTTATTGGAGATACAGGATGCCATTTGTGGACACAGTGAAGGAAGGGTCAATGATGGCATGCACGACTAAACAACAATGTGTTTCACCTCTGCCGTATTACCCAAGAAAAACGGCAGGATACTTTTGATATTGGATCTGAGGGATACTTGAATGTCCTGAAATTTGCTTATGAAGATCTGCACACAGTAACAGTCACTTGCCAATTCACCCTGCCCATTGAATTCTATTGTCAATCTAATGGCAGGGCAAGTTTTACCATTACAATGTCCTACTTTTCGGCCTGGCGCCGAGCCCTTGGGCACTCACAAAGCTACGTCGCCCAGTCCTCTGATATCTTCACAACGAAGGTCAACGATTATCCAACTATGTCGATGATTGGATCTCTTTGGCCAGACATACCACCAAGTATTGACCAACTGTAATCATTCATTGAAGGTATTTCACAAGCTTGGTCTACAAGTAAACTTTCAAAAGTGACAACTGATTCCAAGCCAGAAGGTAGAGTATTCAAGTTATCTTCTAGACTGTACCGAAGGACCAGTGTATCGGATTCCATGAGATCGACTACACGATGTGCGTCACAGTGTGAACAGACTTTTACGACAGGCCATCCAGAAAGCAGTTCGCTTCGTAGCATAAGTATCAGTACTTTGTATGTCAGCGGCAAAAGCAGTCCCTCCAGGAATTCATCCTTCGCATTGTACAGGCTGATTTTAGCCATCGATCCAAATGGGCGACACCAATTATTCTTCACTGCAATTCTAAACTTAGAATTGTGGAGAGATCGCCTCTAGAACTGGTATGACCGCAGTGTCATTATCCCAGCATAACGTTTGACATTGCAGACCAGTTCAAGTTTGTGCAGTGTTGGAAAACGAAAAAGCAAGCAGACTTTTCCTCAACCTATAAGCCAGCAATCATCGAATTACAGGGAGCTGCTCAAAGTATTACTTGAACTTTATAGCTTTCCGAATCATCTTCCAGATTGCCACGCTCTGCCTGGAAAAGACAAAACAAGAGCAGACAACCTGTCTCACCTGTTGGATGCGGTCGATGGGAAACTTCATCAATTTTTCACACGTTGAAACAGCGTTTGGGTCCTCGGGCCATAGACAGATTTGCAGTGGTACACATCACACAACTTCTCCGAGACAATTCATGCTTTTGGTATGAACACACTGAAGCAGTGGATGCATTGTCCAAAAATTAGGCAGGGGAGAATAATTTCGTCAACCCACCACGGCAGATCTTACCAAAGGTACGTTATTTGTCACATTTTCCAGTGCAAGGCTGTACCAACAGTGATAGCACGGTTATGGCCGAGCCAGCAGCGGTTTCATCAACTGCGTCAATTCCTGTTCGACACACCAGTCTTCATTCCTAATCTCCCGACATTTCTACCAGGTGCAAGCAGAGCAGAATTGCAGATCTTAAAGAAGGTCATTCGCCACATTATCCATTGCAATGCTGTAACAACAGTGCAGTGATAGCACCGTCGTGGCCGAGCCAGCAGTGGTTTCTTCAACGGCGTCAATTCCTGATCAACACACCAGTCTTCATTCCTAATCTCCCGACAACATTTCTAACAGGTCCAACCAGAGCCAAACCAACCACAAACACACACTGGGCAGGGTATGCATTCAGAGTGTTTGGGGATCTGAGAAAGAGAGACTTGGGTGTCTTGACAGCATGATCAATTTACTGTCTTTTTCGCTAGCTGATGCCACCTCTACGAATACAACTCAATATTATGTGACTTCTGAGTGATGTAAGCCAAGAACTAGCACAACCTATGGTAGACTCGGCGTATATTGTTAACCAACTTGACTGACCAAATCTTGGATGTGACACACCATTATCTACAGTACAAAACAGTATTTGCTGCACTGTTATCATTTACTGCAGCAACATGTCAAATATTTGATCATCCACTTTTCAGGTTACAATGATCAAATGAATCTTCGCAAGAAAACTTGCACTTTCTGGATTACTGAGACCATCTGATGCTTCTTCCAGATACTGCACAATTTCTAGTTTTATTGATACATGTGTTACAATTCGATTGAGTCATACTTTACAATGTGGTATTCAAGCCAGATGTCTCATTAGCCCATATCAGCCCATCATGGGCTAATCAGCCCATATCACTTTATTAGGGACAGAGAATAATTATCAAATAGATTGCCAATCATTAAAGATTAAAGCTTGTGTAGATACATAAATCTACCCCGTGAGAGCAATACATGCATATATCGACCGTACAAAATTAATCAAATCTGATGGGGTCAATAGACTAGTCTTTCTAACCCTAAATAGACCTTATCGTGGAATGTCTACACACTTAATTGCTGCACACCTACTAAAGCGTGTCATGCAGCAGACTTAATTGCTTTTAAAGTGAAGTCTTTAAGACCCGGGGTGTAAATGCCACCCTCCTGACTAGGGTTAATTCTAGTTACATACTTAAATTGGCAGATGGTACTTTGCAGATGTGTCCTTCAAACATTACATACATAGCCGCAATGCGGGTGTCACGGACAAAATACTTTACCATGATGTTGCTGAATATCCTATGCCTCAGGGTGACCATAGGCATAAAATGCCCTAAGTCTCAAGAGACGGGGAGATAAGAGGCAATCCTCCACCATCCGCCACCTCCAACAATGTTTATAGTTGCCTTTTTGAGTTTTTCTCCTGTCATTTATTCACGTGACACATTTCCTGTTATTTAATTTACAAGTATTAATATTCTCATTGGTTATAACTTGTAACAGTTTCAAAGCCTCGCTTAGAGAGAAAGATCATGAGCAGTCATTGTGCTCCACAGAAAGCCTGCACTTCTGTTAACATGTTTTCATTGCTTGTCTGGTGTAATAGGTCCTGTTCCACTTTCATTGGGTTGGATTTAATCACTTAGCCTTGATAGCAAACTAGTTTTCACTAGTAACGATAGTGAATGCGTTCTGCAAATATTAATTTGGCATATGCTTGTCTTACGTAGCTGAATACTAACATAGAAGCTTTGAATGTTGGCCATGCAAAAAATAATCGTATGCTATCATTTCAGAGACATACCATTGTCATGCAAATGTTAATCTTTCACTCTTTTGTATCGAAGTTGGTCAGGAAAATTAGTATGTAGGACCTCATAGAGTGAGTTTACAAAACAGCATAATAACAGAGCGTCAAGTTGCTTACAAATGTATAAGAACGGCCCGTCACGGGAAACCCAGTAGTTTCTGTGCAAAGACATTGCCAATTTCTCTAGGTGTGGTTTAAGATGCTTAAATTATTAAATTACATGTTCGCTGTTAACGAGATACAATATATTGTTTCCCTGACAATCTTAACAAAAATCGAAGGTACTTGCCTTGATCGATCTCTTCATCGTTTGCTACTACTAAATCTTTCTACTTGCTTTAACAGCTTAGTGGGAACACTTGATAAAGTCCTTCGGGGAAGCAAAGAAGGTGGCAATAAATCGCTGGCTACAGACTTCATCAACTTCTTTCCGAACTTCATGTGGTTGATACGCGATGTCACATTGGAATTCACTATCACGAGAGATGGAGAGGAAGTACAGGTGGGAGCGAAAAAGTATATCCTTGAGGAGGTACGTGATATTATTCTGATGAATATATGCTCTAAGAGACGTACATTCACGTTTATCATCAAGGAATGAGTCGGGATTAGGTTAGACTATGCCTAGAAAATGTGTTTGCTGTTGATGTGTTTGGTATGTCTACAAAACAGTAAAGTACACTTCACAATCGCCACCAGTACGACCGTTGCTGACTTCACCAACAGTTTTGTTTCGATTGACCTTCAACAATTCATTAATCATTGGGTGTCTAATAGGCAAGTCGATTGCCTGTGTGATGGGTCACCTACATAACAGGCAAGATGAAAATGACAAACATTAAAAGTCCCAAACGCTGAAAGAGGGGCAACTTGCATTTGGTTAATGTGACATTTCAGTGGCCCCCATGACACTGAAAATACGTCTGTTTCTAATAAAAGGTTATTCTCGCTCGATTTACAGGTGCTTAAGATAGAGAAAGAAGATTTCAGATCCGATGAGAAAATTAAGGAAAGTAATCGCCTTCGCAGAGTTCTGTTGACGTCATTTCCGATGTTTGACGCTATGGAACTTACCATGCCATCGCTTGATCCAAAAGTGATATCCGTGATGAATGAAGGAGTAAATCGAAATCGCTTAAGCCAACTATTTCTTGATGGTATAGACGATTTCGTCTCCAGGTGTGGATCACTTATGAAACCTAAGAAAGCCTGGCCCTACGTTGGAAATATTCATGGCAAACGTAAGATCTTTTCATATCTGTGTCAAAATTCTATCAGACAGATTCTATGTTGCTGCGCGAGCAGATTAATTCATTCTGTTCCCTAGAGACCGTTCATTATTGGATCACGATCACAGTCAACGAACCTAAAATTGCTTGCCTTCACCCCCTCCATAAAAGAAACAATGCAAAAAACTAAGACTGACAACGAAGTCATGATCCAAACTTCCTTAAAACTTTACAAATTGATTGAAGTTAAAATGATGAGAGATGATTGACAGCAAAAAACAAAAGAATCCGCAATATAAAGCGTATGAGCCGTTTACTCGTTTTCCATTCCTCAGGGTGACATACAGTCAGCAAAAATGTGAAAGGAATAGTCTACCCAAAATTTAATCAGCTGTATAAAGGTTTATATTTATGTCATTAAAGCATTTATCATCACTTTTTGCACAGAATCAACGATTTGTTGAAGTTATTTACGAAAATAACTATCAATGACCTTTGTCAATGACGTTTGTGCTTCATTCAGGTGTTTTGATATGTACAGCCATTTTTAACACGATTGGAACTAATTTGGGATAATTGGATGATGAAGTCATGTCTATTTGATCTGCAAATGAAAGCTCATCTACTTTTCTTTTTAAGTTATGAGTTATTTGTAATTTGGAATATCGCAACATTCAGCTAAAGGACACCTGACTTTTTTGAGAAATTTGAAAAATATGAAAATCCAATTATCCCAAATTAGTTCCAATCGTGTTTTTTTTAACCATGTTCCTGTGAAGTCTCATTTTAAATGTTTTTCAACCACGTCTGATTTACGGCAGTCATTGTAAATGGATGAAGTTTATAAGAAATTCACGTGTTCCTTATGCAGGACGTGTTAATAATGCAACCATTGGTATAGAATAGTTCACACCAGCAGTACAAACATTCCGAAAATCCTTAATACAATGCGACTTTTGATTTATTCCTCTTCACAGAGTTTGCCAAGCTCGTCAAGCAGTATGTCTCAGAGTTCGCCATCAACAGTGACGAACTATTCATACACTCCGCTGTAAACAAAGTGATGGAAGCTTTGTTGAATGAAGCAGAAGAACTGGCATTCATGGAATATCGTAGTGCCATGGACAGTTTCGCCAAATCAGCTCTTCCGTGCCCCACCACGAAATCCTTAACAAGCATCGCGGCTGTCACTTCAAGGCGATGAAAGTATTCAGAGACAACACAAAGTACATCAACGATGCTGAACTTCTGCACAGACACACACAGCATCTTGAGGTATGGCTTCACAAAACCTTTTTTGCGATCTGTTTTAGTAACACCACATTTACACTTACTGTCTCAAATTATACTAAAAAACGTCGTGTTCATTGGCACATATTTTAACTTATGCCTATTGTATTTGTTGATGTCTGAAATTTGTATACAATTCATAATATTTTCCACCTGTTTTCCTATACTCCGTACTTGTTTGACATCGGTCTCAGTTATAAATCCTGAATGTTTTCTTTCACTATTACCATAAACGCTCATGTCTGCGCCTCAATACATCTGCCTTACTCTGTTCTGCTTTGCATGGCTATTGACTCTACTATTTCATAAGTTGTTAAGTTTAAAATATGTTTTTCATTGCGTATTTTTTAATATTTTTTGGGTTTGTTTTTAATATCTATTATAAGGAACGGATAGCGAATTTTAGCAAAGATAGCAATACATGCATCAGTGGGCACCTGCACGTGATATTGGAGTCCAATGACAAGAAGTCCGATGCTTTTTGTAAACAGCTGGTGATGGAATTGATCGAGGAGAATGTGCGTCCATTGATCAGCCCCTTTGGCTCACCGAAGCAGTCTGCAGATTTGAATACTGCTATCCAGAAGGTGGAAAAACTGTACAAAGAGACGGCAAGAGGTCCACAGATGTTACACGTCTATAAAACACTACTGGCTGAGGTGTGTGAGTTGACAATTACTATTAAAGAGACCACTTTTCGAAGAAACTAGTCTTGTTATCAGTAACCCATGAATGATGAATCATCACTGGTGATGGTATGACGAGCACATTCAAGACAACGTTAGACATTGCCTCAGTGCCTTACTTCCTGAAATTGACCATAGAGCGTAGATTGGGTACAATATATGCAGGCATATCAAGTTATGATAATTTATTATATATTCTTCTTTATTGTACCTCATAACGATGGAATTCGCATTTCAGGAAATTATCAAGTTTTCAAAAGCCGCTTCCAAAAGCAGAAGCAGTAATGAAGACAAGAATAAGGAACCTGACAAAAGTACCAAAATTGATGTGCTGACCGTGGAGAAAGAAGAATTGAAGGTAAGTGTTACACATAGTTCGTAAAATACCAAGCAACTAGCCTAAAAGAGAAAGGTTGTCCTCCCAAACAACAATGGTCCACAATATCTAGATATAATTGAATATCAGCTATTACATGCAACCATAGACACTTACCTTATTTCAATTTTGACACGTTTCATGATGAACATTTTTGTTGTGCAGTTGTAATAACAAACTACTTGAATCCAACTGCAACAAATTAGGGCAATTAAACCGGCTTATCTTTGCAGTTGTGAAAGAATATTTTGTAAGATGTTTCCACAACACTGGACTAACGCGCAAAAAGAAATCACTATGCAGAATCAGTGAAAAATTCATTTATACTACATTCCCATCAAATGTACGTTTTTGTGCACTGGCAGTAAGCTAGGCAGAATATCAATGATCTACCGTTGTCTGTTGATTTTCATGAATTTTAATTCAGTGTTTTTTTAAATATTATTTCATTTCAGAACAAGGAACAGTTTAAACAACAGATCCTGGAAATGAAACACAAGGTTGAGGATAGCATCGTAAGTACGGCGCTAACGTTTTGCAGTCGATGTCTTAGTGCTAGCATTTGTTGGGAACGGTAGAACGTCAGGTGGGAATTTAAAATCTATGGGATGGGAGTACCTTGGGGCTGTCACAGCACTGGTCAGTAGCCATGCATAGCCTTAATCATTGAAGACTACACGCAGAGATAAGGTCAGACCACCTATAAATAGACACCAATATCTGTTTGGGCGAACAATGTTAATACCTTGCTGACAGAGAAGTGCACATTTGCACACAAAGGGATGTGTTCTTCTCTGTGTATATGCTTCTTTCTCAACTTAATCATGACATTCCCTTTGATTCCCAAATTCAGCGGAAGGCAATGCAGGATGACGTCGCCAGACAACAATCCCAATCCGCAGCTGACAACAAGGAGAGAAATGCCGCCGTGTCGACTCAAATCAAACAGCTATTTCTGACCCATGCTGGATTGGCTAAGGAGCTGCAAAATATAAACGCTGCGCTGGAGCAAGAACACCAAATGTCCATTAAACTGCTGAACGAGAAAACAGAGATGACTTCACTGTAACACTAGACATGTTATCGCATGCTGACATCAATTAAGGGCCACTATACAGGCACAACAAGCGACAGCCCCGTCCAGTGTTGTTAATTTTATACTCCATCTTAGCGAAATGGGCTTTGTAAAGCATATTATCTCGAGCAACCTTCCATTTTGAACACAATATGTCAACGCTACAGTTGAGATAAAGACATATATAACGGTTGCCAGCAAAGGTTTTACAAGGCTAGATGGAAGCAATGAGATTAGGAAATATTTCGACTTTTTTGTCAGAAAAAACCTTATTTCTAATCAATTGTCCAAAATGACTATTGTGCCTGTTATTTAAAGCCTCAAAGGCGTACCGAAGATTGAGATCACAGACGTGGTATTGGTGTTTTTGACGAGGCATTCATATGTATCTTTGTGAGCACTTGTGTAATGTCTTCTCAAAACCTCTTGATGTTAAAGTATTCAAGCATCAATTTGTATATGCTTTAAGTGAAGACTGACATATTAACACAATCCTATCTTGTATTAATGAGTGTGTGTTTGTGGATGCATAGCATCATAAGGATACGTTCACATAAGATACAGGCCATAGATAGTATTTGTTATTGTAAGTAAATAGTCATATTGATAAAACCCTTAAGGATGAGATTTTGATGTTACAACGCATGTCAACTATTCATTTGTTTGTAAATAAACTGCAGTCATGATTACACCCTAAAATACAATCTCAAATGGGGTCCGAATATGCCAAATCACACTTGCGACCTGCTGGTGGAAATTGAGTGAGATAAAAATTTTGGTATACTCACCAATCTATTGAGTTGTAAATATACTAGAGTTGTGTCAGAAAGCCTGGTATATGTAAATGTATGTCTAGTTTATTGACCAGTATTTACAATATTTGTAAACTTCGATTGAATTACCGATACACATACAGAAATGACATTTGAACTGTTTTGAAAAACAATATGACAAATACGTTCAATCTGCATACGATCTTCCATGTAAAATTGGTCATTATGTTTTTATTAAACTTTTCAGAGCCATTGTACGTGCTATCAAAATTTGAAATCAATTTTTTCCCCAAGAGCGACTTATTCTAAACATTGTCGTATAGTTATATACTTTTAATACAATGGTCTAATATTTTCATGTAAGGTATTGAAACAGGTTCATCGTGTGAGGCCTTTGAATCACGTTTCCAGTTAACCTCAATGTGACCTCAGGTATTACTGTGTGAGTTGTAGAGTGGGCAAAGAAATCGTCTATCACTCACATGCTGATGTCTTAGTCACCTTATATCGCCATTTTAGTAGTTTCCAACAGCAAAGACAAATGTTAAAATATTGCTGCATATTCTTTTATTCACAGTTGCTAGCGAGAAAATTCAATTCTCCCAAATTCATTTCGAGAAATCACAAATGTCGCTGGCTTATGGCGAGAGTTCTTTATTTCTTGCAGATTCATAGGAAAAAAATTCTCGCGTGACTCTCGCACACAGCGACAATTTGTCCATTTTCAAAAGTATCACAATATCTTCTCATGATTAATTGGCATAGGTTAATGTATTACTCAAATTATGTCTGCGAGATAATGAAGTGTAGAGACAAAATTGCTAATTGCTAAATATTCTCATCTTTTATGGAAAGTTCACATTGGGTGAGTATAGGGTGGACTTTAAAAACTTTTCGCTTCTTCGACTTATCATTGCATATGCAAACTAAAATCCGTTGTAAATATAGGAATCGCAAAAAACGACGACAACAACAACAACAACAAAATGTTAAACAGACAACGCAGTAGTATTGACGATAAAATTATTCTTTTACACTTGAACCATAATAGCCCCGTCGAGAACTTATGCAGATCACTATCAGGCGGTATGTTGGTGAGAAACGAAGGATAATGTTGCCCCTTGCTTGATTCACACACTTGAAACTTCGCTCATATCCATGTTATTCTTTCCTAGGAAGTGAATTTCTTTCACCGAATAAAACATTTATTTTCTGAACAAATCTGACTAATTTTTTCGAGAAAGTTAGGACTATGCAGCTAGTGGATTCTTCAATGTCAGCGAATTGACGTTGATTGTGCTAAGATGTTGGACCCCCACATTGTCTAAAAGACGGATCATATTGTGTTGTTCTTGGTGGCTTAGGTAACAGTGAACAAATTATCAGCATCTTAAGCATCATCAGGACCTTGGATAAAGAGCGACGAAGAGAGGATGCAAAATAATAACGCTATTAACAGTCTAAATCGGATGAAAACAGCCTGTCATTCCAGTGGTGTAAAACTCAGTACACATTGTGTAGTTCTTGGTGACTTAAGTCATAGTGAACAAATTATTAATAGCGCCGGAAGCATCATCAGTCCCAATGATAAAAAGCGTCAAAAGCGTAAAGAGAATGTAAATGAACAACACCATTGACAGTTTAAATCGCGTGAGGACATCCTCACAATCCAGAGGTAAAAATGCCATCTTGGCCAAGTTCAGCCATGCTTGGCCAAGCTCAGTCACGGTTGGAGTATCAAATTCAAAATGCTAAATTTTAGGTAAGACGAAACTCAAAAGACCGCGCCCTACTTCGCCTCGACCGTTTGCTTTCCTCTCAGCCTTCCCAATAAATCAAGGTTTATATTGACCTTTTTATACCACCTTCTTTAAATCAGATTTACATGCTGTTTCCCACGAACTATATATAAATTAAATACCACAGACCTACGCAGCTGGCTACACTTTTAATGGCTATATGGTCATTGATAATTTCCGAGAAACTGTTATCCGTTACACTTTAACACTCGAGCAGGTGATCATTGAATCAAGGTCAGGTCTTTTTTAGACAGGAGGTGATTTATCATTGTTGTTCTGAAATTGAAGCTAAAGGGAGAAGATATGGTTCCTTCTCGTCCTGTTCCCAGGATTGATATATTCAAAACTACCAGTATTTTGCTCTATTTTGTGTGAATTCTGTGAGTTTCAGTAAAAAAACATAACAATGAGAGGGACTTTAGAGTTTAGTCAAAGAGAGGGATGTGAATTTAGTATATCCCCTTTCTGTTACAGTAGCAACCAAGCACAGCACTTCAGATCAATCAACGTTTCAATGAGCTTTCTTCCGGTGCACTTTCATCGGACAGTTTAGTCAAACACTTACAATGTCACCCAATAAAAATCAACAATTTCCGTTGCCCTGTTCCATTCGTGACGCACTTAAGTTATCGTTACCAGGACGAGCGAAAATTTCCACCCCTGCTACAGATCTACATTATCGGTTCCATTCTGATCCTGTTCACCTTATCACCGTATCCGACATTGATAATATTTGAACTTTGGCTTCTGTACCTTGGCTTGGTCGCGCGTTAAAGTTTTACTGAAACCTGCGGTGCACTTCAAATACGAAGGCCAAAGTTTTCAATAGATCCAGCGTAGATAAAGTCATAAAGTACGACGGGAAACGTCAATGATCAACATTGAGCAAGGCGGAATGAATCAGGGTATTGTATAAGCAGTTATGGTAATACCTTTGGTTCTGATCACAGTACACGGAAATCTTTACACTTTGTGTCCCATTGCACTTCTTTTAAATTTTGTTGAAATCCAAACTGAGTCATGAAAGGACCAGTAAATGTAATTTTGGATGATTTTTACACTATTTTATTTCTTTTGATGTCAAGTACAGTTTCTTGTTCTTCTCGCATGTGTAGAAACACATTAATCAGTTTACTAACTCAGCCTATATACATGTAAACTGCATTGTTATTGATAACAAGTTGAATTCAGGTCAGGAATAGAATTCAACAATAACAATATATTTTGTACCCATAGACAACATCTTGATAAGCTAAAACAGTTTGTAATGAGACTTATCATCAATACAGACTTATCATCAATACTGTCAATAGTTACAACTATTTCCCCCTTCATACATGATAATCATCGGCCATCGACAATAACAATTTTACAGCGTGCAAGGAAAGACATGAGAGGCAATACATTTAATTCTACTTCAGTTGCACAGGCACCTCATAATTCCATTTGAGTACTACACATAACTGTGCTTAAAATCTTTACAATTCTGTCAAAAGAAGATGTGGGAGTATCATCATACAAAATCTTTAAGGGCGCATTTTGCGAAATGTATTCCTTGCAGGGTCATATTTATTTTTGCATGGGTATTCGGACCTACAAGGACATAAAACGGTTCATTTTCACATTTTCTACTTTGACGAAAGGATATAATGTTGGTTAGCCTTAAAATATGTGCAAGCAAATGTAATTATTCAGTCTATTAATGCGTTTATCGTGTTTTATATTTGACATAAAAGATAAATATTGTTGCTTGGACGAAACTTGTAACATGAGTTTTTCTCGATGTTTTAGCCATTTAAGGTAGTATGTGTCTCGAAATTTAAAGACTTACACTTTTGCTCAAACTTTTTCTTCTGGAAACTTTCAGCCATTGTCATTCAATTTCAGGAATAGAAAGTACTGGTCACTGTGCAAATTTTGGTAAGAGAGAAACAAATTACCTTATATTTACTGATATTTGAAATTCAAAACGGCAACGACCCTGTGTTAATTCTATGGGGTAAAATAAGGCTTTTCGCTTTTCATTTAAAATAAAAGCAGTGACAATATGTATTCCATACCCTTCAAAATGAACCATCGAAGGTAGTAGACCAAAAAGTATTATAAAAGTTTGAGAGTCCGAAAATCTGTCCCCAAGGCGCATTCTACCTTAAACAAGAAAATATTTGTTTGGAAATATCTGAAATTTCAATGTCATTGATCCTGTAGTATTTTTTTAGGAATGGGCAGTCCGCAAAACTAATGTAGTCAAATTCCTGTACGACACATGCTGTCAACTAACATAGGATGTCACGAGAATTTTCTGGGGCTCAAGGTACATGGTAATTTATTGTTGCGCCGCAATTTTCCGGCCATTAAGATAGTCAAGGGGTTAATCTCTAACAATCTCAGAAACTGTTCCCTCAAGTGTTTAGTTTTACTACACGCAAAAAACGTGGTTGTCCAGGTATTATTATGCAGGTGACCTTGTTTTATACCATTCAAGCCAAAGGACATACACAGTTTTATTTCATATTTCCAAACCCTACGTTTTACCTGGTAGTATCCCAGGGACTATATGTAGACCACTGATGGTGTTCGATAAAATAATCATTTTCACAGAAAAATCGGTACATACCAGTACCTGACATCCTATGCCCTAAAAGCATTTTATAGACACATCATAAACGTCCACCATGAAGCCCATGCATTGTAAATTGTAAATCCGACCAGTTGTAAAAAATTGACAGGCTTTTAAGTCGCCCCGCTAACGCCCTACAGCCGTGCTATTACCAAACACCGCGATTTAATCTGCCCGAGGGTTCGCTTTGGACTTGGTAGCCGATATTCTGACTGCGCAAAAAAGGTATGGCAGAAATTTAGAATGCAGATCGTTCTTCATGGGGTCATTTGATTCAGCGTAATTTAAGTAGCATGGACATGGTGGCTCTACTAAAATCCACGCGTAAACCTTTTTTTAACCTCCCTGCCGTGTGTAAACACGTGATTTTACAGCGTTTCCAAGGCACAAACCTTTCTAACCAATATGTCTTTCAGTTTCACTCAGAGGTGCAGATAATAATGAAATGCCTTTCGAAAGGTATTTAAGCTGACGTGTGTGGTGTTATTCTAGAAGCCAGTATTTGTCTCCCTGTCGTGCATACAGGGCAGTAAAAGCCGTAATACGGTACCCGACCTTTCGGTCGACGCATGTCAGCATGCAATAAAATCGGAAACATACACACGTCTGAAATCAATTTTCCTAATGTTGAGTGTCACCAATTCAGAAAATTAGAAACCATACTAGATTTTGCTGAGTTTAGGACAACCTTATCATCAGCTGAAAAAGGTGTTGCCTACCCTTGAAACTGGCAATGTTCACTTGATTTTGTAGGAGCGTTGGTGTCAAGGCTAGGTCACATGGGAGATGTTGCTGAGTTGTGCACGCGGGATGTACTTGGCATATAGTATTATGGAGCACGGCATCGCAAAAGCGACTAGACATTCAGGTTTGCATAGCAAGAGCGATAAGTACAACATAGGATACAAAAACAATTATTTAGCGAGTTATTTCTTGTGCTGTATGGCCACCGAAACGAGGGGGTTATAAAGGGCATTATAACCCGAGATCCAGATCAGGTCATAGTTGTTTTATAGCACACCATATGCTCATGCTCTTCTAGGTTATTTCTCTCAATGTGCTTCAATAAACTGGCACTGCAACAATACATGATTTTGAGGAGTTTACTTGGTGATTCTCAATATCGGTAACAGCAGTAGAATTTCTCAACAAATAGCAAAAACTGTCCTTGAACCACCGCATGACGTCATTGCTTCACTTGAATATTTGTCATCAATGAATTCTTCAGGTTCATATGCTTTTTAATGGAACATCTTTGTGTTTTAGCAGAAGACTCGTCGCTCACCCTGGGCGCTCATCCTGGTGTAATCAACCGCCATTGTTTCGCAGCTGCACACGACACAATACATACGGTCACCAAAAACAATTTGCCTAGGAAAATAGTCGTTAAAGAGCCCTATGACGTCACTTTTTGGAATAGACATATTTATTTTCTTGTCGCATGACGTGTTCTGGCGGTTCGCGACGTCTTCGCCACACATCCATGACATCTTTTCAATGACGAATTCCTACATTTAGGACAAAACGTTGTGTCAACATTACCAATGCAATAAAACAGAAAATGTACAACTAGATCAGTAAGTAGACATATGTAAATACATTAATCTGTTGTAACGAAGACACACAACTAATAGCACTAGGGCCTACCTGTGTGGACTCTAGTTTACGTAATATATAGTTATTGGTGACATGACTTGACTATTGTATTATATATATATATATAATATAATATTATATATATATATATATATATATATATATATATATATATATATATATATATATAATATATATATATATATATATATATATATATATATATATTATATATATTATATATATATATACACACACACACACACAAAATGTATACAATCTGCCCTCCGGTTATCACCATAATGGCTTTATGGCAACCTCTGAACGTGGGCACAGAGAGTACGGTTTATATATATATATATATATATATATATATATATATATATATATATATATATATATATATATATATATATATATATATAAGGGATGCTGGAGAATGTCTACAACGTTGTTTCGTGAGTCGCGAAACTCACTGAGTGAGTTTCGCGACTCACGAAACAACGTTGTAGAGATGACATTGTAAAATCAATTCTCCAGCATCCCTTATATATCTCGCTCTACTTTTGTATTGAGCACTTTGTATCGGACAAGTCGAACCGCATACTTCGTATATATATATATATATATATATATATATATATATATTATATATATATATATAATATATATATATATATATATATTATATATATATATATATATATATATATATATATATATATATATATATATATATATATATATATATATATATATATACACCTATTTATTAAAAATAACACGTCGGTCAAGACTGTAATAAGCAGAACAAGAACAATTTACTGATACAAGTAGACCGTAAAGGGTGTTAGGAACGCTTCAGTGTCTACTCTTGAAGATAATTCACAGGTGACCTTCTTTGTGGCCACGTTCTGAATTTCACCAAATAGTCGGCGCTCAGTGTTCGGGCCGAAATTGTCCAGCCCGCCCGTGGAAGTCATCGACAAGTACCTATTTCTCTCAACTTTACCGTCATTGTGTGCATGGAATCCACTTAGTCTTCAACATTAGTTGGTCGGCGTTACCAAGTTCATTGCATTTTATGTGTTGAAATATATTTAGAGTAATATCTTTTAACCATATTTGAATTTGTGTGAGTTTTATTCTTATGACCCGTACGGGCAAAATACCTCTCTATAGCCACCAAGCACAGCACTAAGGATCCATAAGCTCACAAAGTAGTTTATGATAGACCTTTGACCTTGTGACCTGTTGGTTCGGTTCAATACGTATGGACAAGTTACTACCGTTGCCCCGTTTTGGTTAATGCCACTAACCTAATACAATGGGAACTTATACTACTCGAGCCACCAAACATGTCAACTGTAATTGAATCTGAAACAACTTTTGTCCTTTGCCCTCCTCTTCGAGAGCGCTTGGCGGTACCCCTTCGATGTAGGTGTTGCATATTTGTAAAATAGCATCCGCTATCTCAGGTCGGCATCGTATTGTACCATTTCTGATTGACACCTAAAATGTACCTTCCTAGAGGGGGGACGGTGCTATCTTAGCACAGTGTCAGATTAAGACATGGATTAAAGTCTTAAGAACCGTGTGGGCAAAACACCTCTCTATAGCTACCAAGCACAGCTTCCCTGTTACTGCTGTAGTTTTGGCTTTGTTGTAGATTTCGTTCACATGTATATGGTTGGTCATACTCTTATTGGTGACGTCGTTGTGTTTGTCTTTGTGTTTGTGGTGTTGTGTGTTGTTATTATTGTTGTTTTTATTCTCTTTGCTGTTGTTCATGATGATGATGATATTTCCTGTTCCCTGTTCTCGATATGACTGTTGCGTACAGACACGAATGTGTTTTAAGTCATCATATGGTTATCGTGTCTTTAACAATGAGTATTCGACTGATGGATTTACAATGGTAATACGTCACGCCAGCAGCATGGTGCCAGAGATGACCGCTTGTCGTGAATAACTGTATTCTAAGGCGCCTGTTTTCTTTAAGAATGGGATTCCAAGGTAATGTTTGTAAATGAATGACTCTTTTAAAGGAAGTCTACATTGCCGCAACCCCTTAAACTATGGATATAAACGCGCCATTACCGAAAAAATAGAAGGTGCGTACTACACATGTTGGTTACAAAACATTCAAAGGGCTATATGAGATTTATGGGTCTTTTACGTTCTTTCTGTGTATGCCAGCATTTTAGGGCTGCTTGTAGCCTCCCTAGACAGACGGTAATAGACAGCACAAGAGTGTCACACATTACGAGGACAAAGCAATTGCCATTTGCCTCTCATTTCAGTCGGGTTGTAAGAAATAGCTATTCCATTGAAATTTTATAATAAAGTACTATTTTTATGTTCACTTAAATGTCATCTACTGTTGAGCACATTATTTGTTTAGCTCTGTGTAAATTCTGTTGTAAACTGTCTTGGTGCACGGCAAAAGAATATGCTAATTTCACTTGTTGTGTCACAGGTTAAAGTTCAAACAAGTACATATTGAACGCCCGGGAATGCGTATGAGAACCCCCGTTAACATGTGCATTTTATAAATTGTACCGTAGGGTGTTTTATCTATTCGAATTCAATAGGCTACAGCAGTAAGTGTACTTTAATCAATTGTATCACAGGAATGGCGACCAGGTGCATACCTCTGTGTTATCCCGACAATTTCAAGTGGGACAGGGACGAAGGTGAACTGGTTAGATGTGGTAAAACCAGGGGTAAACTTGTAGTGTGTGAGGAAGCTCTGGATATCCTGCGTTCCATCGATGGACCAATCTGTCCAGTAACTGTCACTGGTCCTGCAAGGACGGGGAAATCATACTTAGCCAGTCAGCTGATCGAGCCGAGGCCATTTGACTGCGCATTCAAAACATCCAATCAAATGCAGCCAGAGACGATGGGTACGTGGATTTAAAATGTAAAATTATGCTCTAAGTGAGGTAGGACAAGAGTCCGCGACTTGACTAACTTTCCACAGAGGAAACAGGGTTAGTGTTTTGATATTCGTCGCACTATTTCACACCAGGAACTGTTTTTAGTTTTGCCAATTATTTGTTCACAGGAATATGGATGAGCACCGATGTATTTAAGAAGACTTTGGGAAATGGCGAAGAAGTGACTGTAGTTGTCCTGGATACGGAGGGACTTGGCGCCTATGACGCAAATAGTCAGGATGATGTGCACCTTTTTACATTGATATGTCTCCTGTCTTCGGTTTTGGTCTACAACTGCAGAGGAACCATGACAGGAGAAGATTTAATGAAACTGAGGTAGGAATCATGGTTATCTGCTGCGTGTGAGAACGCAATATAATATCATAACTAAAGAACCTAAATGTGAAAAATACAGAATACACGTAGATTGTCTGATATTGCATTATGGCTAAGCTATGCTTTACCCACGTGGGTGTGAACAGGAGTACGTATTCTATAACACTGTACTACTCTTTACCTACAGCTTAGTTGGTGCTCTAGATAAAGTAATTCGTGGAGACGAGGTCGGATATTCCGATAAACCAAAGGCTAAGGACTTCAGAAAGTTCTTCCCGAATTTTTTGTGGGTGATTCGTGACGTCACATTGGCCTGTACCCTTCGCCGAGGTGGTAAATTGGTAGAAGTTGGTATGAACGAGTATGTACTGAAAGAGGTAAGCTGCGATATGTGGTGACTTGCTTAACTGCCAAAGATATTTTCTGTGATTATAAGCATTTATTTGTGTCTATGAGCAGATCGCGCGTTAGTAGAGAAGATGTAATTTTGTATTCGTGGCGCCACCCTGTGGCATGACTGTCGCACTGTTTCACACCAGGAACTGGCATGACTGTTTGCAGTCTGGAGCTTTCTTGCGTTAAGGGCGACCCTATTCAAAGTGCTACGTTGCCTTCTGTCATTTGCCGTGTCGCAAAATACGTTGAATCGCATTGTCTCATCAGCCGGTCATTTATCCAGAAACATGTTTGAATTGGTCTTAAACTAGTTTATGAGTTTTGATGAAGATATTATGTATTCACAAAATGGTAACATGGTCTTAATATAATCGTGTTTTGTTTAGGTGCTTAACATTGAGAATGACGACAGGGAAAATGATAAGATTAAAGAGCGGAATCGTCTTCGTAAAGCTCTGCTGACGTCATTTCCGGCGTTTTACTCCATGAAATTGTCCTTGCCAGCGACTGACCCTTCGATCATGGCAGTGATGAATGAAGGAGAGACACGTAAACGCTTAAGTAAGCCGTTCCTCGATGGCATTGAGGAGTTCGTCTCCAGGTGTGAATCACTTATGAAATCAAAGAAGGCCTGGCCCTACGTCGGAAATATCACTGGTTACAGTGAGTATTTTCCTCCTTTTTAAGTTAAGCCGAAGTTCAAACTGCTAACGCTGTGCAAAGAGGATTTTTCATAAGAAAATATGAGATACTTTCAGAAGGTTACAGTAAATACAGAAAATGTTAAAGTATCAACAACTAACAAAACATTGTTAAAATACAGATCTCTCAGCTGAATTACTAATGAAAGTCATACGACTACAGGTAACTTCAAAACTAATGTTCTTAGTTTAAATGCTTTGTAAACATAATTAAAGATTGAAGGCTTCTGCAATGTTGTTTTCTCTCAATGTGAATAAAAATAATTCTTATTTCATAAAAACGGCTGACTTAACAGAAAGGACTGACGCGGATAGTCAAGATCCATAGAAGCGAGAATGAATAATAAATTCTTGCATAGCAATTCATATGTTGGTAGGTGATTACTGTCAATTGAGCTTTTGATCTCAACACACTAGATTTTGTGCCTGAAATTTTCGGTTGCAGCACTTCAACCTTCATCAGAAGAATAACCCTATCTCAATATCGTGACCTTTCGGACACCAAAGCGAAAATTTCAGTGACAAAAAGTCCCTCTTACGCTAAATTATATTTCAGGACGCTGTATGATTTTGCTTCTGCACATATATACTTTGTTCTATTATTTACTCAGCAATCCCTGACGTGACTTACACGCAGTTCATTTTTGTGTCACTGAATAATTTTGTTGGTCAAATATGAATAAATAACTGGGCCTTTGATCAGTCTTACATACAATGATTATGAAGAAAACGTAAAATACAATTTGCCAAACACATGTGACAAAAAAACGTCT
Source organism: Ptychodera flava (assembly GCF_041260155.1). Taxonomy (NCBI): domain Eukaryota; kingdom Metazoa; phylum Hemichordata; class Enteropneusta; family Ptychoderidae; genus Ptychodera; species Ptychodera flava. The sequence continues at coordinate 2,334,039 of NW_027248280.1, forward strand.
CTGATAAGAGACGATCTTCGTATCGTAGAGTCTGATTTCTACAGTTTAACTCTCTTAAATAATTATAATGTAAGTTTTCTGTTCTCTGTGCGAAAAATCAAACATTCCTAAAAGTTTACGATAATATGATAAATTAAAGGGCCAGTAGATGTAATTGTTAACTATTTGTATCTTTTTTGTTATGTATATCAATTGCTTAGCTCTTGTTGTTCTCAGTTAAAAAATAAAATTATGTTGAAACTTCCCCTACGTAGGCTGTCAACACTGTGGCAATGCATGTCAAATCACTGTGATTGTTTTCATGTTAAGGTAGATCGCACCTCGGGGACAGACATTCGGACTCTCAAACTTTTACAATTCTCTTCTGATATACCACATGTGGGGATTCATTTTAAAGCTCTTGGTGAAAGAAAACTTTTCACCGGCTTAGTTTTTCGAAATTCGAAAATATTTATTTTTCTCCATAGAGTTAACACAGGGATGGCGGCCATTTTGAATTTCTAATATCGGTAAATCTTGGGTAATTTGTTTCTCTAGTACCAAAATTTGCATGGTGACCCCCTATTTTTATTCTTGATTTTGAAAGAGAATGATTGAAAGATTCCTTGAGGAAAGTTAGAGCAAAAGTTTAAGTCTTTCACTTTCGAGGTGCATACTACCGTAATACCTTATCAGGTACAGCTAGTCTTACAGTTAAAGTATTACTATCTCAACTAATTGATCCAAGCATGACGTCATTAAAAAGCGTGCTACTACGCTACTGCTTAAGTTGTACAATGATAAAGAAGCAAGCATTTTAAAATATTTGAATTCGCATGTCCATATTTCACAGTTATTTTCTTATTTCTCCGCAGACTTTGCTGGTCTGATACGACAGTACACGTACGAGCTTGCCTTCGATGGTACTGAACTCTGTATGCAAACAATCGGGAAAAAAGTGATGGAAGAAATGTTGGGTAAAATAGAAGGAACTGCATTTATCGAGTACTGCAACGAAATGGGCAATTTTGCCGAGTCAGCCCTTCCATGTCCTAGCCACGAGATCTTTAATAAGCATAACGAATATTTCTTCATAGCATTGAAGACTTTCAAGACTAACTCTAAATACATCAATGATGTCGATATGCTAAACGAATACAGACATAATCTCGAGGTAGGGGTCAACTTGAAATGATTTGGGTACAATGTTCAGCTCAAATTAACCGATGATCAATAGAGAAGTCGGCATCATTCAATGCTGATAATTTTTTAAAATTATATCAGATCTTCTATTTCGACGAACATTTACTTTCGTATATAAACTCTTTCAAAGGCTTTTTAACTGTGACAATGACTGATTATGAACTCTCTTCTGTGATGCCTTCTTTGATCGGAATCTGAGTTGTCCACGTTTATATAACTAAATTCGCAGTTTCTTCAGATTTAGTACAAACTTCTATAACTCCCTGCTACGCATTTGTCACACGCCTCTTAAGATACCTGTGTCACACCCTTCCCTCTCATACAGGTTTGGTGGGCCTGTTGGCACACCGCCCTTTGGTCCGTTCGATTGGCTAGTGTACCCGTCTTTCTGACCCTTTCCGTATCTTTCTCCCACAATGTTTTCCCGGACATTTACCGCAGAAGTGTGTGTCTACATCTCCGCCTATTTTACTAGTCTATAACTTTGTGTTTGAAGGAACGAATCTGTGTATTTGGCGAGGAACACCACATAATCATCGGCGGATACCTTAATGGAATTCTGAGAGACAATATCCAAAAATCCGATGCATTCTGCAAACAGCTCGCCATGGACCTGGTAAAAGAGAAACTGGATCCTTTGTTAAAATCAAGTGGAGGATCTCGATCGCCTGTTAATCTGAACACAGAGATCCAACTGGTCGAAAAATTATACAAGGAACAGGCAAGAGGTCCACAAGTGTTGCATGTCTATAAAACAGTTCTAGCTGAGGTGCGTCAATATATTTTATATAATATGTGCCTCGAGTAAGATAATACATATATATATATATATATATATATATATATATATATATATATATATATATATATATATATATATATATATATATATATATATGTATATATATATATATTATAATATATATATAAAGCCATTATGGTGATAACCGGGAGGGCACATTGTATACATTTTGTATGTATGTATATATATATATATATATATATATATATATATATATATATATAATATATATATATATATATATATATATATATATATATCTTTTCCATCGTCGGATAATCCTCGATCCACATTCTGCAGACATTTTCTAATGTTTTTCAGACCTCCCTGTTGCCATTAGCCTTAAAAACCTCTGTTGTTCACTGTTTTTCACTACTCCAAATGTTGGGTCATTAAATAAGAGGATGCTGCTGTTGTACGTTTCCTTCGTTAAGCATATATATATCATTTTGCTGTGAAGTAATGCAATTTTATCACAGGAAATAACCAGGATTACTGCAGCTGTATCGGATGGCAGAAAAAGTATAGAAAATGTAAAACGTAAACGAGCCGGTATATCAAAAAGTCAAGTGATGAATATGGAGAAGGAGGAATTACAGGTAAGACGTAGTACTTTTGCTTGACCAAGTGTATTTGTGGTATACAAAAGATACCCAAAGTAGCCACCCTTTGTCTTCAATTAGTTCCAAATATCATGGTCGCATTGAAAATGGCAATTAATGTAAAATTACAGCATTAATGGTGGTCTGTGATGCGGGTGCATGGCATCATACTGTAACTATCCAACACAGAGCATCAAAGTCACTCTCCAACCATTTTCAATAACAATAAGTCTGACGATTATGTTTAACATCTACCTCACCTGCCATTGCATTTTTCTGAACAAAGGTCGACGACAACAAACCTCTCGCAAAATTACAATCCGAACGGAAGTTCCTCAATTGACATGTTGCATTTCTGACTTCATATTGCGAAAATCAAACTTAGTTTCCAATACCATTAGAGTGATGCATTCTGGGAGAAGGTTAATTTCTTCTCTAAAACAATCATTGTTCTCCTTGAAATTTTCGATCTGACTTTTACTTCTGTTCCTGCTCGTGGCGTCCTTTTTTTCTGTATTATTATTAGGAAAAAGAGAAATTCAGACAACAGATATTGAACATGAAACAAAAGGTTGAAGAAGACATCGTAAGTTTTAACATAATCTTATTATCGACAGAATCGTCCATTTTAAAAAGCTGACAAGTATCTTTTTACCTCTGAAGACATTCATGTTGTAAAGTGTTTTTGGTAATTTATATGTGATCGGTGTTGTCAGGATGCAAGGAGAGTTCAAATTAAACGATTTTGTCAAAACGCGAAAAATCGTACAAGAGCGAGCTTATCTGTGATTTCGTCTAAAACCCTTATTACATTTGTGTGAGATGTATGTTTTAGATAATTAAACGGTTTCTCTGGCTGAAAATTATATATACCACATCTGCTCTATATTCACCATTTTAACATTTCTTCCAGTACTAACTAAACCGTCCAAAGCACTTTGAATTAACGGTATTAATGTCGCTTTCGTATCCATACGTTTCACATAGATACACACGTACACTTTCACTTGGGCTACAGGAGAGCCTAAGACGAAACCATTTGTTGTTATTTTAGCACACTACGCACACACAGGTATGTAAACAAGCTTACATATATACATACGTACGTAAGTGCGTGCGTGCGTGAACATGCACGCACGCACGCACGCGCGCAGCACACATAAACACATACATATACATACATACATACATACATACATACATGCATACATACACACACACACACACACACACACACACACACACATACATACATACATACATACATACATACATACATACATACATACATACATACATACATACATACATACATACATACATACATACATACATACATACATACATACATACATACATACATACATACATACATACATACATACATACATACATACATACATACATACATACATACATACATACATACATACATACATACATACATACAGTATTAGTCAGGCATCTCATTAGGTGCAGTGAGACAGATTGCTGTATAGTTGATGATCGGTTGGTTGAATGGCTGGTTGGCCGGCACATACTCACACAGATGCTAAACAACTCATATGTCCGAAATTTCAGCGGAAGGCGATGCGTGAAGACGTGACCCGACAACAAAAACAGTCGAAGGCTGATTACGAAGAAAGAAGTGCAGCAATAGCGTTTCAAGTCAAAGAACTGCTTCAAATCCATTCAGGATTGGCCAAGGAGCTGATGAGTATCAACAAAGAACTCATCAAGGAACACCACATCTCCATGGAAGAACTAAACAAGAAAATGGAAAAGATAACCCTGGTGCATTAGATAAAGTCAGTTGGTGTATAAGTGTCAGTGTTTAACAATTGCAAGTGAGATGGTATGGAAGACATACCTTGTATCACTATTTTTAACTTTTTTTCTTTTTCACAACTACCGGCTTTGGGATCTTTCACAGAATTAATCGACATCAACTTTACTACGTTATATTTCTTGTCTGTTCATTGTTGAATATCTAATAAGCAATCATGACAAAAATTGCATTATTTTTGCTTTAGCGTTGCCATCCACCTACCGTGTCTTCTATCAGATACCAACAGAATACTGACTTCTCTAAATATGAATAAAAATAAAAAGGAAATAACGGGTCAAACAAGACAATATTGCAAACGTTACTTGAGAGTAGGCCCTACCACGATTCAGAGAGAAAATGCATGTCTTGATTTACACAAGACCATCCACAACGATATCATTTCCGTAAATGTACCCTTTACATTAATTTTGTTCGAGTATATATGGTATGGCAAAATCGTCCAGCGTCTGTTAAATAAGTTCAGGAATACTGACATTGAATAGATGGGCCTAATATGTCTTAGAGAATTCTGAGAGGCAAAAATCAAAAAAGCTTGTTTGGCGTTTTTAGAAAAAATGATAACTTGGAATACTTGTTTCAGTTTTATGTTCTTTCACATCTGCAGGAGAGAGCACCTTGGCACAAACTTTGTTGGTAGACTGTGTTTAACATGACAGTACGCAAAGGTATCTGTTATTAGCTCTCCAATAAACTCCTACATTTTTGTAAACAACCATTGTGTACAAGAGGAGGTGCGACACCCGGGATGACTTTACAATGACAATAAGACTTTCGATCGTCTGCTGGATAGTTAAACACAAGAAACACATGCGTTGTCAATATCAGCTAAGATTAGCTGGAATGTGTGTATACTCGTAATGAAGTGTTAATTTGTACTCGTAATAAAGTGACACAACAATTACATTTCTCACTTTGCTTTACTGTGATTATCAAACTGAGAAAATCGTCTGGTATGTAAACAGAGTCACGGGGGCAATATTGATGATCGCTATTAAAATCATGTGAGTATCATTGTAGTTTAATCCCTTAGAACATACCATATTGAACATCGACACGTAGATGTGGTCATTTAAGACTTCTTTTACAATCCAAATGTTTGCAGAATTGGTAACATTCCAGGAACGGTATAGTCACAAACCTATAACGTCACAAACGCGTTACGCATAATACAGATTCCAAATTAGTTGCCATACTAGCAAGTTATATTAACTTGTTTTAAATCGCTTTCAAGATCTCTTACTACTGAGGTTGTGTTTAAGGTTGGAGCACAGTTGTGTGTGCGATCGATTTTAGTGCCTGTAAATGTAATTTACTCCAGAAAGTTGTCAAACACACAATGTTTTAAACCCCTTGTGAGGCACTCTTCCTAACAGATGTTGCATTGGCATTTTCTGTTACTCTTCTCTTATGGGTAAGATAACCACAGGCAAAGAGAAAAAACGACTAGACACGCGGCACGCCGTTTGATGTCATTGTCGTCTCGATAAACTATGGCCTTTTCATATTAATATGAGCTTCGCAGGTATCAGACGTTTTAGAAGACTTCGTGCGTGGTTGATAATTGCACGAGATTATGCGAAAAGTAGGACGAGATGGCATCGTGCTGCGTGTCGCGTAGCAATCATGTTTACTTTGTGTTTCTTCAGAGCAGAAACACTGCTTGACGCCAAACAAAACATAACACACCAGCAGTTTCATGAACACTTCCTTCCATGACGTACTTGTAGAAGATCTACGATATGACTGATCGGAAACCATTGAGTAAAATCTTACAGTATCGATAAAAGACTTTTAAAAATTTGGTTCAAAGACACTTTTGTGTATTCATAATAAGGTGAGAGGATTTTTTTTAAATGGCAAAAACTCATCTCCACGAATCTCAAACCTTTTTCTGTTTTCGCCAGCACGCCCATTCCACTCAGCACTATATGACAACAACAACACGAACATACTTTCGCTTAAAAATTGGCGAAAATCCGGAAACTACTGAAGGTGCATGTTCGGCACTCTTCGGAAAGCAGAGTCGAGAGCTACCTGAGGCAAGGCGTACATGGAGGGTATTACGCAACCGCTTCACACCTTGAACAATACCTCAGGGTTTTACATCACTTTTTACTTTTGAGAGTCCTGGGACCCCTGGTGTTAGAAAATGGGAGTCCTACATCAAAATATGGGGGTCCCAATTTATTTCACAAGAATATTATATTGTTTATCCATGCGATGGTCTTCACTGTGTTCAATTATTATAACACACGGCAAATGGGTTGCACATTTCTTAAAATAATTATTACATGAAAATTCAAGTTCATACTGAGGGCCCTCATTGATCAATTCAAAGAACACTATTCATGATTGAAACTATCTCATAACTTTAATGACAAGTTCACAACGTTGTGGAATTTGAACAGTATTCAAATTTGGCAAATTGACAAGAAGGTAAGTAACTTCATACTCTGAAATGGCATTCACCTAGTAAGTCCAGTTCACACTCTGCCAGCAGCTCCTTCAGCAAATAACCTAGCAGTGTTCATGAAGTCAAAATCATCTATGATGGGGCCAACCAGTTTGATGAACATTAGTCTATTAAGCCTTTGAGGATTGAGTCTATTTCGTGCCCTCTGTTTGATGGCATTTTGTACTGAAAAGCCCCTTTCACATGGGGCAGAGGACACTGGTATGACAAGAGCAATTTTAGCAAGAATGGCAAAATCAGGATACTCCTCTGTAAAATCAGTTAGCAACAGCTTGATATACATGTCAAAATTCAGTGTGTCCCTATGAGATCTTGTGAAGTGTTTGTAAAACAGAAAGTGTGCCCTAGCTCTATCGCCATCAATACCTGGTGTATTGTTATAATGATTCAACAGTTGATCAAGCTGGTTGACCCCACAGTCAGGTAGGTTGGCCACATTTTCAGGATATCGGTGTGGGTTTAGAATCACATCAAAACATTCCATAATATTCATCTCATCATCTGGAAATCTGCTATCTAAATTATGCAGCAGTTTGTTGATATAATTTTCTCGTACACTACAGAACCTCTGTCTGAGTGGCTGATTGTCAGTGATTTGAATGTTTTTGTATGTGTTTTTCTGACCATTGCCAGGAACATCACCCAAATCATTAAAGACTTCTCTGACAGTGTGTGAATCATTAGTCATTGTATTCAATGTGTCCCTAGTAGACTGAACACTTTTTTTGATATGGGATAGGTTGACAGAATCTTTCTGAAATGTAAGGCTCAAAATTCCAATGACAGTAAGGACATCAATCAATAAGGCAGTGAATAGCAGAAACAATGAATTGGAGACAAATTTCAACAGGCCATCAGCCTTTCCCCCTTTTTTGTCACTTGCAAGTGCCAAGGCAATTGGCTCAAAACTGATGAAAATCATCTTGACAGCTGATTCAACCGACAACCAACGAATAGATGTAGGCTCAGTAATTTGTTTTGCCTTCCCATTCAACAGTTTGAATTTCTCTAAGTTTGTCATATCTCACACTAGAGTCATTGAAGTATTTATACAATGAATGGATTATATTATGATATTCTTTGCAATATTCAATATCTCTGCCTGCTTGGGAAGCAGCAAGATTCAATCGATGTGCAACACAATGCACTTGAACAAGGTTGGGATTTCTGGCTTTTAATTTTGCACCCAACCCGTTCAAACGACCGGTCATTACGGCCGCCCCGTCTGTTCCTAGTCCGTATATTTTGTCTACGGCCGCGTCACAGATTTCTTTCCTAGTCAAAAATTCAACCAAGGCGTTTTCGATCCCTGCAGCAGTGGCATCTGTAATTTGCTGGTTACCGAGGAAAGAAACATTCGCCTCGCCATTCTGAATATATCGAACATATATGGCAAGTTTCTTATGAACGGTAATGTCACAAGTCTCATCCAACATTATACCGATGAAGTCACTTGCATGTATGCTATCAATCAGGGACTTCTCGATCACACGTTGAATACACTCTTCAAACTCCATAACTATCTGAGGACGTTTGTAATATTCAATGTCTAAGCCGTTCAGATTCTGTAGATGCATGATGTCAGTGAATACATCGCATGGAAGGTCACGTTTAGCGATCAGATAAACAGTACGTAATTGTGCAGCGTACGCCTCGAGTTCGTTACTCTTACCCTGCAACTGCCGGCCCTCTGCAGATTTGCAAGCAGCAGTAAATTGCGACCTCAAGCTTAGGATTGTGAGACTTGTGAGATGACTTTTCGAGTCCTGATGACGAGTGAGAGTTGAATGTTGAAAATTGGAACAACCTTCCGTGAACGGGCATGTGACATTCGCTTTCAATCATACATGTATCGCATTCCATGACGTTTCGCTCTTCAGAATATCGAAGCCATTTAAATCTACCTAGCCAACTTCTGTTGAATGTTCGTCTTGGCCAAGGGACCTGATGTATCAGTATCGCATGGCGTAGCTGCTGTTTCGGCCTCGACCAGACCTGCATCGTGCTGGTTGCTACGGCCGCCGAAAAACTTTCACAGATCGGCCTGTTTTGGGTGTTTGACACGACCCGCCAAACATGTGTTAAAAGACGCAAACAAGAAATCGACCAATTAAGAATCAGTTTACATTTTGAAAGTCACTTTTTACGGTAATAAAATTTGTTTCCATTGGTCATCAAAGAGTGGCGGCCAATGCACTACGGAGCATTCCATTAAAGTATGGGGTCGGTAAGGTTTACTGGGATGTGTTTTACGTGTTCAGCAGCTTCGCGAGATATACACCAGCAGCAGATATTTCTGCGTCCCAAGGGACGCATAGTTTAGTTTTTGAGGGGTCCTGCGTCCGGTTTTATGCGTAAAGGACGCAGAAATGCGCGTCATGTAAAACCCTGATACCTGTTTCTAGTCTGTGTTTCTCTTTGTCTGTGAGATAACATAGAATCATAGAATTTACTGTCGTGAAAACACAGTCCATCTGACCACGTTTTAGGGACTCAGATGAAGTGTATCAATGCAGCCTATGCCAACTTTAAATTCACCCCTTACGAGTTAACATTTTCCGATACAATTATGACGGCCCGTATATTTGTTGATGTAATTATCACATATTTCAAATACCGGGGAAACGGGTGGACACTTAATATCCCCCTCAATTTGTTAGACGCTCTCATTACGTCTAAGGTGAGCGGAGAATCCGGGAAAGGGGATACTCCCAAAGGAAGGGGTACGGGGATGTATCATTCGCATCGGCTACACTTATACAAAAACGTCCCTAAGGGAAACCTCCACGTGCCATAGAAAAATGGAAAAACAAAAAACAAAAATCTTCCACAAAATTCCTTAGAATTTGACATTTTCGGAATACCATGGGCAGATGTTTTACACTTGCAAGGCAGGACCCAATGTGAAAACATCGGGTGTACTACTCTGAGGTGAAGATTCGTCGTGATTTCAACCTCTCAGACTGTATTGGCACTTATTGCCCATGTGCAATTTAGCGACGCCAGAATATAACATTTTCAAGATATCAAAATGGCCAACAGCAATCGAAATCCTCAATGGGTTTCTTATTTAAAGGCTGCTCCAATCAACAGGGTATTTAGACAGCTTAACTTGTTCCTACAGAGATGGGAAATGGACCACTAATGTCGTATTGATAATGTAATCATTTGTATGCAGAAAAAAAAACTCTGTATATACCCTCCGAACATCTGATATCCTATCCCCTAAAAGTAATTCCCTGTATGCTGTTTTATAGACGTATCATAATGTTGCCAATTCTGAGTTGTAAAGAAGGCCAGTTGTATTTACCAGCAGAAGTTATAACGGCCTACAGCTGTGTACCAACCTTACCAATGATCTACCTTGGGCTGCGCTTTTAGAGTTGATGGTAGTCGACATTGTGTCTGGGACAAAGGGTATGACAGTATTTATAATTTACCTAGTTTTTCCGTGTTTCTCCATGGGGTCACTTGATATAAGATTGCTTGCAGTTGTTGTGAATGTGTTGCAAGACTAAATATTAGCCAAAACCCTTTGTTTGCCTTCTCGTAGTATGTGAATGTGCATGTATTGAGAGAGGCTTTCCGAGATATATCTTTTCTAACCTATAGAATATTATGTTTTGCTGATGAATAAACTGATAAATTGATGTGCCCTCTCAGAGTTTTACATTTGTACTGCTATTTTGGGACGTAAACGTATTTCGGTATCAGCGTATTGAGCAAGTACATGTCTGCCCGTCCAGCAACCATGCAAAGCAGTATTATCTGTAAAATTCGTCATTTCGGCTGATGCATATAAGCACAGATTTAAATCCTAGAACATAACATACGTATGAAAACAGCGAATATTAGCGTCCTATTTTGGAAAACGTCACCACTTTCGAAAACATATCATTTTTCCCGGGTTCAGGACAGCCTTCACATTAGGTTATGCGCTATGGCCTTTCTTTTAAACTGGCAGAGTTCATGACATAATTGTCATTTTCCGTTTCTGTAAATTTAGGGCTACGGCACATGGTGCGGCATTTTGAGAACTAGTGCACGCGGTATATATAGGAGCGTTGCATTTTATAGAACAAAGCATGGCGAACGCGGTTAAACATTGCAAGATATTTATATAGCTACAAATACAATTTGAACAGGGAATACAAAAAAGCCCTTCATTTTATCAATTGTGTGACAATTCTAGAATGTCTTTCATGACAGGCTACAAATATATTCTGATAAAGGCGAACACAGATTCGATTTTAATGTCCATGACTTGCGTCACAGTGACTATATTGATAATGAAATTTGTCTGCCAAGGAGAACAGAATTAAAGGCGGTGTGTCTTTCCATAATAATATTCAATATGGCCTCCGGACAGTCATTTAGATTATATTTGATTTTCAGCGCAACAGCATGACTCGGATATGCATATTTGTACATTTATATTGTCACAAATAAAAGTTACCATGTACTCATTTCAAACCTCTTCTCAGATATTCTTCCCATGACTCGTTCAAACTTCATAACAAAACGACTAACAAATCCAAACAAAGACATGATGGTTTATTTGATGATATGACCCAGCACAGTGGCCGGTAATATTGTAACAATATTTTTAACACTGAAGCTATTTTGAGACCTCTCAACCATCATCTTTAAACACACCTACAAAATTGCTATCAAATAACACACACGGGCAATTATTTTTTCCGCAACAACACCATTGGAAAACCATAAACAGATGGTCTGTAATATATATAATATATATAGTAAAGGTAAATCTCGTAAATTCATTTCTTACTCGTCCTTCAAAAATACCATGAATTTGTGCATTTTCAAATTGTTGTCAACATATCCGATACAACATATCTGATACAACATACAATTTCGCCAAATAAAAATAGCAAAGTTGATTGCAAGGTGGATTACCAAGCACAGAAAGGCAACGGTATCATAATTCCTGTTTTATTTTCCTAGAATAAATAAAATGTCCTGGTTGCTAAGTTCCTGTACCGCGGCTTTGAAATGTCTGTTTACTTAAATATGAAAAAAATAAAATGTTTAAGAGCATATTTTCTCGTATTTCACTTTGGCTAAATTACACACTACTTATTAGCTCGAACTTAGCCTCAACGACGTCAACGACCGTGATGGTATTTTTCTTTAACACTTTATCATTTACATTAATAGCTTGTTTGGTACGCTGGATGAAGTCATACGTGGAGACGAGGTCAGTGTTTTCTATGAATCAAAGGCTAAAGACTCAGAAAGTTCTTCCCGATTTTTTTTGGGAGGGGGGGGATTCGTGACGTCACATTTGCCTGCACTCTTGACAGAGGTAGTAAACATGTACTTAGAGGTAAGCTGTGATACATGGTGACTTTGAACAACGTAACAGTTTTCTGTGCGCGTGAGTGTTTGCGTTTATAGAGTGACTTGGTCCCGCGTCATGGGTGTAAGTGATAGATCAGTCGGGCGCCACCTCGTGACGACATGACAAAATATATTCCCACTGTCGGCAGTGCTTTATTGCAGTGTATACGTAGGCGCCCACATTCCAAGTGCTTTGGTGTTTTCTGCCATGTACTATGTCACAAAATACGTCGATTCTTATTATCTGACCAAAAATAATTTCCCAGTACAGGAACTTAGCAACCGGGACATATTTTTATTGTAAGGAAAATAAAACAGGAATTATGATACCATTGTCTTTCTGTGCATATTATGAGGTAGATGAAACAAATATTGTTATTCATAAAGAGTTAATTTAGCCTTGATATCATCATTTTCTGTCAAGGTACTTAACATTGAGGATGCTGATTGCCAACGCGATTACATAAAATAGCGGAATCATCTCCGTACCGCTCTGCTGACATCATTTCCGGCGTTTCACTCCATGAAATTTCCCTTGCCAGCGACTACCCCTTCGATCATTGCTGTGATGGATAGGGGTCACACGTAATCGCCTGAGACAGACACTCCTTGATGGCATTGATAAGTTCGTCTCGCGGTGTGGATCGCTTATGAAACCAAAGGAAGCCTGGCCCTACGTCTTAAATATTACTGGTTACACTGAGTATTTCCGCCCTTTAAATTTAAGTTTTAGTTTACGTGCACATTCATTTCTTTATTTAAGACAAATAGCCTATCTGCAAAGGGGATTTACAAAAATACATAATTTAAGTAAGTACAGAAAATGTTAAAAGTATCAACACCCAAAGAAAATACTGTTATGTAAAGATCTCTTAGCGGAAATACTTCAGAAAGTCATACAATGTCAGATCACATATATACTGATTTTTCTCGGGTTAAAGGTTTCGTCGACATAATTACGGAGCGATACACTTTTGCTCTCCATATTTACAAGAAACTAAAGAAATTTGGTTGTCTCGATGTATCATCTGTTAGATGTTGATTCACCATACAGAGGAGATTAAGGCACATGAGATGGTCTTACATGAAGGATTGTTCCCAGCGCGCCGCTGACCTCAAACCGTGTTGCAAATGTGCCCATCTTTATGGTCACTTATTGCGCGCACTTGCTGGATAATAAACAATTACAACTGTGAACTTGATTTGACCAGTCGACTATTTTCCACCCGTCAGAAGAATGGCCAATTATGATAATGTAATAACCCATGAAAGAATTTTTCACCTCAGCTGACAGTGACAATAAGACAGGTCGTCCGTTTGTAAAGCATCGTGACCTTGTTTCAAAGAGAAGCACTTCCGATTCATATATTGTCGGCTATCCTTCCTTTGATTACGAATAGACTGTACTAAGTCTTGTTGTGCTCTCCACTACCGACAGCCATGTCTGAATATTGAACGGTCGATTCGATGTGTCATCCATAATGGCGGATTTTACCGGCCACGCGAAAGTTTTGGCGAATACCTTCATTAAGTTAACGCAATGCATTGCATACAAATGGTAGGAGGGGATAATTTCATTGGCCCTTTAAATCAAGCTAAACTCACCATTTACACTATCTTAAGGCAGTAAATATTTGAGCTTTGTTCCTCATCCTAGGTTTATTGCAAAATGAAATAGCAATGAACGTTTGAATTCAATTTGAATTTCCTTTCTTGAGCTGATGAGGTTTGATGTTCGACATACAAACAACGAAACAGAAAAGTTAATTGCGTCATAGACTCATGAGCGAGGTGGTAAAAGACGATATATGTGGTGGAGATTTCTATTGTGTACTTCAATTAATGTTGAGTAAAATTTGCTTTCGTGTGTTAAGTTCAAATTGACAAAAATCAAACTTTGTTTTTCATTTTGAAGAAACGCATGATGAATTAAACATGGAGAAAGTTACCACTGATGGAAAAACGTTCATGCTTACTCATTAAATCAGCATTAAGTGTGAAAAGAATTATTGATTCAGAAAATTCTAATTCATGTTGATATTTACATGCTGCAAGAAATCGAGGATTATAGTTATTAAATTGCTCCAAGCACGAGTTTATCAAAAACTATGTGGTACTGAAAAATGTATACAATTATAGAGCAGCTAGTAGTTTCGATTATTGTGCATTTTGAACATTTAGCACAAATATTTTGACAGGAATTTGGATTTATCTCCATAGACTTTGCTGGACTGATAAGACGGTATGTGTACGAGCTAGCCGTTGATGGTACCGAAAACATTAACAGTTGGGAAAAGAGTGGTGGAAGAAACACTGGGTGAAATTTAACTACATTCATTCGGCGAGTATTGCAACGATTGCAGATTCGCCGAGTCAGCCCTTCAAGGTCCCAATAACGAGATCTTTAACAAGCATAACGATTACTTCTCTAAAGTGATGATGAATTTCAGGAAAAATTCTAAGTATATCATTGATGTTGATCTGTTTAAACAAGTGCAGAAAGAAATCGACAGAATAATGCCTTTGAAATAAGGTTTGACTATCACTTTTCACCTTACACATACGTACTTTTTACTTTGAGGAAAAACACTGGTGTAAATTTGCTGCCTGAATACACAACACAAATAAAGTATATATCTAGATATATTCACACATTCTTTCAACCTTAACACATACATACATACATACATACATACATACATACATACATACATACATACATACATACATACATACATACATACATACATACATACATACATACATACATACATACATACATACATACATACATACATACATACATACATACATACATACATACATACATACATACATACATACATACATACATACATACATACATACATTTATGTGTTGTATTGTTAGGCAGTACAATCATTATTGTAGTTAGATGAATGGATGTTTTGACTAATGGTTGGAATGACAAATTGTTGGCTTGCTGGCTTGAACATGTTAAAACGATATGCTGACCTATACAAATATCCTAAAATTTAGCGAAAGGCGATGCCTAAAGACGTGACCCAGCAGCAAATGCAGTCGACGGTTGAACACGAAGAAAGACGTGACGCCATAGCGTTTCATGTCAAAGAACCATCAAATCCATTCAGGATTGGCCAAGGCGCTGATGAATATCAACAAAGAACTCGTCGATGAACACCATATTTCCATGGAAGAACTAAACAATAAAATGGAAAAGATAACCCATGCGCATTAGATTATGTCATTCGATGTATCAGTGTCTGTGTTGTGCAGTTAACAAAAGAAAGTTAGGCGACATGGAAGACATAAATTGTGAATTGTTTTGTCTCTTTTATATTTTTAAACTACCACCTGTGAGGTCATGTAAACAATTTATTGTAATCGTGCTTATCATATGGATGTTATGACCTCAATCTTCAAAAATGTACTGGTATTAATCAGCGTTCCATTCTGAGCTTATATATCCAGATAATTCGAAGGGACTAATCCATAACATTTTCACAAAGGGCTGTAATTCCTCGCATTATTAGTTCACTTATTGATCATTTATATATCCGATTTCTTGTGTACTTTTCTGTCCTAAGCTGATATTAATCACAACGTTATAATTTTATTGTTATGATTGTTCTTCACCCTTAGCTAGGAACATTAATCATGGCAAACTTGCCAAGAATAAAACGTTAAGATGTTTAGATTTCAAGAATATCTTACGAGTTGCTTATTATATTTCTTCTCTGTCCATTGCTGCATAAAACATCAGTAATCTTGATGAAAATTGTATTATTTTCATTTCAGCATTGTTCTCTACCCTAACTCATCTTACATCAGATCCAAAGATAGAACACTCCCGTCTTTCAGTCATTTATTGATTGACGTTTCTCTGTCATTATTGCCAAATGCAAGAAAGTATCTTGAACAACTATTTTACTTTTATGTCCCTTCACCAACGTAAGTTATGCCCTCTTTGAATACAACCAAATCCAGGTTAAGCAACTCAAAAGTGGTATATCCTGTAAAAAGAGCGCCCCCATATTCGCCACATGAATGTCTGTTTGCTTCTATGATGAATTGATTCCGTATCCTGTACGGACAAACTCTACCAATATGCATCATAAATCATCAAGCAACTCATGTAAATATTAGGAATTTCAAGTTCCTTTACTCAATCAACATGATATGGTGTTCTGTGTTAACATTGCATACAGCACTATACTAAAGTTTGATGGTGAAAGGGTCTAACATCTCTCTCTCTCTCTCTCTCTCTCTCTCTCTCTCTCTCTCTCTCTCTCTCTCTTCTCTCTCTCTCTATCTCTCTTCTCTCTCTCTCTCTCTCTATATATATATATATATATATATATAATATATATATATATATATATATATATATTGCTAGACGTGGAACTTGTCGTGATTACTCTACAGACTGTTTCATGCGCTTGGCAATCGTCAGGAGTGATGTTGGCGGGCTCGTTGCTACCTATATATAGGGTCAGGTGTATATGCAAACGAGGCGGTTGTTCTGGCGCGTTCAAGTGTTAATGAGAAGGAATTTGCTTCTGTGTCTACATTTCGAAAGAAATTCTGTACGTTTGTTTAGCAGTGTTGACTTGTCTGAGTTGATAATATGAAATTTCTCCGTGATGCAGAGGTTACAGCGTTTTGTCTTGGTTGAGTAAGGCTGGGCTCTGTCAATGATAGACCATGTGACGTTGTATTTTGTGTTGCTGTCCTTGAGGGTCCATATGTATTTGAGAGTTCCGTACTGTTCCTGTGTTTTGGGTGTTTTGAAAGTATATTTGTGATATTATCACAAATTTCACTTGTAAACAGGTGTACTGCCTTCTTATTACAGATCCACGGCTACGCACTGTGATTAAAATGAGAAGATCTGAGTGTCCATGGCATTGTCTTATGAACTACATAGAGTCTTTTTTAAAATTGATATAGTAGTGGGTTCATTGTAGGGTTGTGCAAATGCTGGCTTGTACAGATACAAAGGTAAACCAGCAACAAGCTCTTGATATTTGAATATTTCAGCCAGTGTTTACCAGTGTAAATACGAGCCAGAAGGAATGTTTTCTTCACTATATCTGTCTTGGCAAATTGTTCCGCGACCTAATATCAACCCTTCCACATCACCTTAACAGGGGGATGCGATTTCTAATTGCCTGATCAGAATCTGATGTGTTGTCATTTACCTTCCCACTTTTAACCGGTTAATACAGTCAAGCCTTTAAGACCATGCATCTGATTCAATAATATATTGCATAGACGCATTGAAAATGCTTACTCTTTAATTTTTTCCATTGCTGAACATGACACAGACACATTTAAAAATAAATAAAGAAATGTGTACAATCTCTAAATGATATTGGGCAATAGCCTGAATAAAATTGCCCAATAAGATATTGTTTAATAGAGTGTTGTTAAATCTCAAATGCATTGGAGCACAGTAAGTGGCAACACTCAAAAAGTTGTACATACACAAACTAATGATATCACTGGTGTGTGTACTTTAAGAAATGAGGTTAAAGTTACCTTCTAAAAAGGCCGATAAATCATCTTTTGGCAAGAGTTATGAACAGTGAGCTTGAATCTTATTTAATAGTTGAAAAGAAGAGCCAAGGTATACAATATTTCTATATTGCACTTATACTCTCAGACCCTTGCACTATCCTCCGTCCTCGTCTGAGATCCTGACATCTATAATGAAGGAAAAGTTAATCTGTGGCATGTTTATAAAGCTATATTTCAGCCCTTTGATAAGACTGACGCAGAGAGATTGGTCTTATCGATTTTTGACATATGCAGAAGGCGCTTCACGTTATATGATGCTGTATCCGAGTTTAAGCTCGAATTGAAATATAAACCTGCTTACCTGTGCTCTCTGAGTGTACTTAATGCAACATTATATACGACCTGGAACGTACTAGTTCCATCTCGATGGGGTATCAAGATTTTACTGATGACAGAACAGAAATGTGTAGTTCCAAGATTAACGCGCTAATTTTCTCGTTAATAGGGACTTAAAAGGAGAAATTATGAAGAAGTGTAGATGATTTTCATATCTGTATGATTTCCTCACCTAATCAAGTCTATATTCAAGGAGTAATTGTTCTTAAAGGGTGATTTTACTGGGGATTAACACAGGAATGCCTTTTTATTGGGTTTCCTTTAAATTGGCCTGCAGGATCTGGTTAAGAAAGAGAAATATCGAAGAACGAAGTAAGATTCGTTGGAATATTCTTGTCATAAAGTGACAATAAAAATTTATACTTCTCATTTGAGTGTAAAATTTCTGACAAAACGTCCCTCTTACAACATCTGACATTTGAAAAATGTCATGATGTTGTAAAAAAATATAATTCAAGAAATCTCGGTCGATTATGTTTGGGGGCTCTGATGAAGTGTATAAATGCGATCTCTTAAAAGTGTGAATTTGGCCCTCACAATAAACACTTTCAATACGCTTAGGAGACCCCTCGATCTACAGATTTTTCTTGACAAATATTTTCGTACAATAATTGGACGGGCATTTGCACTAAATACTCTTGTTGTATATTCTCATTTTTGTAAGATTGTGAAGAACCCGGGGACTCTAAAAGAAGGTATACTAGTATATGCCATCCGCATGGTCACATTTTAATGAGATGTTTCGCCTTTAGCGGCACATCCCATCCAGGGGTTAAGAAACATGGTGATTCCATTATTTACTTTCAACCCACTTGCCGAACTCGATTGGCATGACCTAATATCTCACTAGGGCTGAGCTCATAAGCTCGCACAGTTATGCAAATTCAGAAAAGTGACAGTTCACCGTTCATAGTAGGTTGATTTGGATTCAACATTTTTAGGATATCTTCCTTATCAAAGGTGTTTACACCATCGCAGGTTTGCTTGCCTGGCGTGTGCCAACTAGCAGAGACCAACTACTCTACGCTGCAAAGTGCTATGTGTCTCAGCGATAAGCCTTGACAAAAGATGGCTGGCAGTGACGAAGTGTACAGTGCGCATGTTTGATGCTATCGAACGATATGGTAACTTTTATCCAAAACGAAAGTAAATCGACGCTTTTTAATTTATTTTAATTTTTTCAGTTAATATAGTAATTTATAATTTTATTGCCCATAAGTGTCGCTCAAATAAAAACTATTGAAGCTCGGCTGTGAAGTACGGTAACGTAATACAAGAATCATGGGATTGCAATGGTGGCGACCATGCTCTCATGAATTATTCTAGTCATACTGCACTGGCACATGTGTGTCAGTGAGCCGCTTGCGGCGCGAGTTATCGCCAATGTACTAATTTACCGTGCTGGCTTATAAAGTTTCAAGAATAAACGTGCCCACGAGCGAAATCCTGTTAAAACCAGTGGGTTTATTATTTCCAGGCCCATCCCATGCCAGGGGTATTCAAATGCATAAATGAGTTATACAACCCTCTTAAAGTATTAAATTATTTTGTCATGCATAATTACGCTAAGCGTCACTTCAAAAATATCCTAGCTAATTTAAACTACAATTTTGAGTCTTTAAAAGGCACGAGATTAGAAAATTATTAATCAAACCTCTTAAGCCATTTAAAAAGTGCAGTAGCAGCATCTTTTGATGGTTTTGTTCTTATTTTCTTTTCGCCAGTCGTAAATTCATCAATACTTTATTTGTAATAGTTGCAGTTGCCGAGAAACAGGATAGTCGGCCAAAGGTTGCCAAATTGGGAATGTTTTTTATTATTTTCATGTTTGAATATTGAGACTCTTTAAGATTATGAGTTAAAGTGAACAATTTCTTTGCTGTAAATTTTGGACTGCATTGAAGCCTAAGTATTCATTTGGGATTGGTGCCTAAAACGCATAAAATATCTACCCTTCATGAATACTCAAATATCATGTTTGCAACTGAAAAACTGACTTAGCCAACTTCATAAGCTAATTAAAAGTAGCAGCATATTGAACGTTTTATTCTTGAGCGGTGTCCTCATGAAATATCGAGTATACAATTGCAAACATTTTCATACTCACTGCATGGTATACGTAGCCAGGCAGCAATGTGTTCATGATAGAATTAATCACAATCAAACTATAGGTACCGCCGTCCTTTACAATAAGAAAAGAACGGTACTAGCTGGATAAGTACTGACGAGTATCACACAAACTTTCGCATCAAGATTAATAGACTACTAAGAAGCAACTTTGGATAGCATTAAATCTGAAGACGGGTTAGTTTGAATAGATAGGGCGTTGAATCTGAAGCAAAATCTAAACACTTTCTGTCGCAGAAATGGACAGCGGTCTCACTAATCTTATTAAGAGAAAATTTAAATAGTCTTAGTATTATGAACTTTACAGGGAAAACATATGGATACAAGGAAAAATTTCCGTGAGACTACAAGAAATGAGGATGTAGGTTTATTATTCCCAGGCCAGTCCCATACTAGTGGTATTCAGTAGAATGGCGGATTTATTCAACCCTCTTTGAGTATAAATTATTATCTCACGCATAAATATGTTATGCGTCCCTTCAAAAATTTTCTGAACTTCATTTCTCAATACCGCCACACTCCAATAACTTTGCACCCTGTGATTCTGATGTTTTCTACAACAATCTAATGTTAAGAGTTAACGTTCTTGTCCTATCCGCCATGTAGTAATGGCATATAATTAAGATCAGTCAGACTATTTTTTTAATTTCATGTCAGAACGTATTTGTGATCGATTTAATCACTATGAAATGAAATATTATGCTGTAATGTACGGCCAAACTATGAAGCCACTCTCCTGTAAAGTACGAAAAGTGTGGTACTAATGCCATAAGCTGTGTGAATATCATGATGAAATGTATCAACAGGCTTTCTTCCTTGCTGCATGAGCACAGTCCTCTACAAGGCTACGACATGTATTATGCTCATGAATTCTCGGCGCTACGTGCCATGTAATTTACTGCTCGAAAATGTGAAAAAAACCATTACTGATACAAACAACGTTTAACACTATGTGAGCTAATCCTTTTTATAGTAGATACAGTGTGTTACTTCCCTTTTAAGGATGAAGTAACGCATACCAAAGATGTAATTGGCAATGCTTTAAATGCATCGATGTAAAATATTGAACCTTACACTCCCCCTTACAACTAGTCACTTTAATTACAAATATCAGAATACCTTATGCTGATGTATTGGGATACAGTGCCTGCATTTTGACACACGTTCAGACTAAATAGCCTCAGCTAATATGTTGCAAATTTTCATTTTGTCTTAAATGGGTGATACAAAACGGGGTATTCCGAAATCATGGGTCAGTTTTTTCACAAATCCATGTAAATGTTCATCGACTTTCCATCCCAAAAACCTAAACATTGGTAAAACAGTTATTATGTAGAATAGAAAATGTCCAAATGTTTAAGGAAAATTTTAACATGCAAACTACTAACGGTAAAATTGCAAACTACTAACGGTAAAAATGTAGCAAAATTGTTCATAAAATCTCTACCAAAGGGTCCTTTTGAAAATCCGTGGATACAGATTTTTTATCTTGGCAGCACATTCCTGCCGGAAATCATTCAGAGGATCCCTGCAGGTTGAAAAGTCGTCTGGTAATACTATTTTCACCTTCTTCTGAAATTTGATCAGATGACTTTTGATCTACATGCAATTTTTAAGTGCAATTTTTTAGGCACCAGATCAACGAAGAGTCAACTTGAAAACAAACACGCCCACAAGCGATATACTGATAAACACGGCGGATTTATTTTCCTATGCCAGTCCGGTAACAATGGTATTTAGTAGCAAAACTGGTTTGTACAACCCTCATTCAGTATATATTATTTTCTCAAGCAAAATATCCTGGGCTAATTCCTCATACCATTTTCGCCAACGCAATCTAATCAACATATCTTTTGTGATTATAGTAATCTTCTGTGGCAATCTAACACTAAGATTAAAGGTACCTGTATATTTTTAAATGCAGCAATGGCAAATATTTAAGGAAAGAAAGCATTTTTATTTATTTTTCGATAGGTTCCAACGAGTGGCGGCAAACCTGTTATCTTTTGTCTTTCTTGTGTGATAATGAAATCATTAGTCAGGTCGGCAGTGAGCTCGCCTTGGAGTGAACTGGGAGTCAAATGTTTACAACTAACTATACAAGTCTAAAACAGCACTTGTTATTTTGTCACCGATAAGACCAGAGAGTTTTGACTCATGTATCTCAAAGACCAACACAAGTTGCAGGTTATTCCAACTCTTTATTTTTTCAATATGTACCTCCTTCCAATACGTTCCGTAGTTTTACAACCAGCAACAACGCAAAGTGGCCTATACCTAATTATTTAACTAGCGTCCACTTCGCTTGTGCCTGCCGAAGTGGTGTCAGCTGCGATGGGGGGGGGGGGGGGGGAAGAGTCAGCTCGATTACCTGCATTTTTAAAAATCTCATTCCATTAACTTTTTCATACGATCTACTTTTAGCAGAAATGAAAATGTATGCTGAAATCTTGTACAGAAAATATAACTATGGTGTAGTCACACATAGTACGATGATAAGTATCCAATGGGGGTCTCATTCGTTTATTACAATATAAAAATATAGCTTATCGCAATAAGCGCAGTTGCCAGTAATACTAATGCAGTATTTCATGTCATGTATTTGATCCGTCCCTTCAGCCTCAAAGAGTAGGAGTGGTTTTTGTAATTAACGTAGTTGGGTTTGGTTGGGTGCTGATGCCGGCAGACGTAAAGTGGCTGACGGTACCCCTTCAATTTCATGAACTGCACTACGTAATCTTGCAGTAATGTGTTACGTCAGTAAAAAAATCGGTTAAAGTCAGCGAAAATCCATCAGAAAAATCCAGAATTTCCATTGATATGCTATTGATATGCTATTTCACGACAGGTTTTTTGGCAGCCCTTTTGTTCCAAGCGTAGTCGTCCTTATAAATTATGAGCCCACTACGGCAGCAACACGCTGTCTCACGGACATTGACACCCGACAGAAATACATAACGCTATTGCCGCCGTTTCACAGTAGCATTGTCCTAAAGATTCTCCAAACATATAGTATACATATACATGAAAACGTATAAGTAATTATTTTACTAATACATGAAATAAATTATGAAAATTCTACCCAAATTATGCTGACACAGGCAAGCGGTTATGTCCGAATTACGTATAGCACCACTGCTAATTAAGCCCTGAAACCAATCCGTACAAGAAAAGTAGGGCGTAATGTTAAAGTCCAAAACAATACGCTTTTTGTTTCGATGAAAATCCGAACGACTGTATCTTTTTTCAACTTCGTGCGAAAAATAAAAACATTGAACGGGCGAGTTTTAGCTATTGCAAGTGTAGATGAATGATACGTAAAATTCCCATAGTAAACAATGGCTTTTGCGTGGATTGTCGGTACCTTGTGGATCGCTACCTTCATTTTTTAGTGTTGATTAATAATCGTTTTCGATTTTTAAATATATGCTTAAAGTCTTACGATTTTATACTTGTACCGCCGTCTGTGGTTCGACAAAACACACACTGCTCGCGCCCCTTAGGAAAACAATGGCATCTACCGGCAGGCTTCAAATTCATAGCCGCTATCGTGTCGAACGCTTGCTTGAAAATTTCATCAACTACGAATGTTAAAATTTATTTATTTATTTATTTACTGCCTGGGAACAACGGGCTTTCGCCCAATTGCAGTTCTAGCAAAAGACATAAAAAACTAACAAAGAGCACAACAAAGAAACAAAGGCAGTAACAACAACGTAAAAAAGAATAATCATTGGTAAAAAATATAGAGCTAAAAAACATTATAAAATAAAAATCTGCGAAATTACCCAAAGTTACAATTAAAAATATCAAAAGTCTCATTGTTTAAAATAATATTCAAACTTTACATAATTCTTTGTAAAAATGTTGGAGAATGAGCGTTAACTCTTGATACATTAGGTTTAAAATGTTGTTTTGAGGGCAAAGTGCGGAAGGCACATAACAGATACGCTCTCGAATTCTGGAGCTGTTGTAAAAAGAGAAACAAACTTTGTAAAAGAATTGGCATCCAGAAAACTCCTACGCTCTTGTAGAGATGGAATTTTGAAAAAGGTACAGAGTTTGTAGTAGTAACCAGATGAGGAGGTTATACAAGTTTTACCACACAAGTATTTGAGAAATGTACACTGAACTCTTTCAATACGGTGAATGAGATACAGCTGATGTGGAGACCATACTTGACTGGCATACTGAAGCTGGCTCCGCACAGGTGTTGTATACAGGGTTTTGAGAGTTGACATTGCTAAAATTACGTGAATTACGTTTTATAAAACCTAACAGCTTGAAAGCTTTAACAGCGTTCAGAGTTGTTAAGATTTTTGATGAGATGAACACCCATGTCTTTAAGTGATGTTACCCTGCGTAGATTGTCCCCATTAATACTATAATCATACACAATCAGACTTTTCTTGTTTGTAAAGGAAACAACCATATACTTTTTAAAATTCAGTTTTAGTTTCCATGTTGTGCACCATCTCTTCTTGTGGTTAAGGTCTTGTTGAATAGAAATGCAATCTGAGATGTTAGAAATGTTCTTAAAAAGTTTAGACGTCGTTCTACAATCATATTGTTTTCGAGTTTTAAATATTGCTTAAATTATTGTATTTTACAATTTTACCGCCGTCTGTTGTTCGGCAACACACATACTCGCGCCCCATGGGAAGCAATGGCATCTACCAGCTATGTACTAGACTGGGGGCTAAAAATTCTTCGCCGTATTGTGCCGATCGCATGTTTCAAAATATTTATTTCATCCGCTTTGAATATAAAAATCTCAATCTATAATGATGAGATACTGTACTACAAGGGTGTGTACATTTTTACTCTCGTGATTTGGCGACTTACTCGTATACGTTACCTCTCCCTCCCGCACCAGTATATTACGGCTGTAAATTCTTCGCCGCTACCGTGCCGATCGCTTGCCTCAAGATACTTATTTCTTCAGCTATGAATGTAAAAATCTAAATCTATAACCTTGAGATACTGTAGTACAAGGGATTTATTTTCTTGTTTTGCTGTTGCGTTATTTTCATTTAAATTTAAATTTTACTGTCGTGATTCGGCGACGTATTTTATTACTCCAAAGCCCTTACAAATACAATGGAATATTTACCGGCTGTGATTATTCACCGGTCCCGAGTCAATCGCTCACTTGGAGATTATTATTCCTTCAGCTATTGATTTACAAAAATTACAATAATAATGTTGATGTAATGCACTTCAATTGTATGTTTAGATTTTGAGTTTTTTAAGTTTACATTGTTAGAGACGTAAGTAATTCCGCGCTTAAATGCAGAATAACCTATAGATAACAACGGCTTTTTCACCGGCTGCAATGCTTTACCGACCCCATTTACATCGCTCGCCTCTTTATGCTTATTGCTGCCACTATGTAAATAAAAAAATACACATATTATCTGGAGATAATATGCTCCATTGTGTGGTTTTCGATTTCGGATGCTTACATAATTTGTTTAATTTTTTG
Source organism: Ptychodera flava (assembly GCF_041260155.1). Lineage (NCBI taxonomy): Eukaryota > Metazoa > Hemichordata > Enteropneusta > Ptychoderidae > Ptychodera > Ptychodera flava. The sequence continues at coordinate 2,359,839 of NW_027248280.1, forward strand.
CAATTGTATTGCTGGCGTTCGGCGACATCAACATGCCTTGCGCGATATTGTAATCATTGGCTGTATAATCAGTTTGCAGGTGTATTTCAATAATCCAACATATCTTGGGAAGTATATCTAGCAAAAAGAAATACAGCAGTATCATTTTCTACTTTCACCTCCTATATTTACAGCTGTTTTTAGATATAAAAGTACTATAACTCGATATAGCAGCTTCTCTTTATTGGCGCCGCCATCTTGAAAAATCTGTTGCTATTGACCATAGCAATAGCAGAGCTTAAACGGTGGCGGGTGCTGCACTGAACAATTAGAAGGCCTTTTGCCCCGTTGTGTTTGCTGTTCTAAGAACACCTTCACTTGTAGTTAACATTAACTTTCAGAAAGTTCTGAACATGAAAAATTAAATGCAATTTCATGGAGGAGAATTCCTTAAATGACCTTTAGAATTTTCTGGACTAATTAACTGAGGACATGAGTAGAGCAAACTGTCTATATAACACACCCTCTCTTGAAAAGAAAGTTTTTCAAGAAAAAATCTCTCTTTTTTACAAATGTGATATACAATGTGTGAACAAGGACCAACTGTAAATATGAGAAAAGTGTCTGCAATCGCATTGTCTCTGCCCTTGAAATGTCTAATGTCAAGATTAAATCCTGTATCATTAAACTCGATCAAAACAATGTCTGATTTATGCCATTTAATTTCTGCAAAAAACACAAGAGGGTTTTCATTCAATCAATTCAATTCAATTCAATAGAACTTTATTTATCCCAAACACGGGCAATAAAAGCGCGGATCAATATCAACCATTATTGGCTGACTGAAGAAGAAACATAAACTTCAAAATGCCGTAAAGCTAATATCAGAGAGAAAACACTCTTTTTCAATTGAAGAGTAGTTATTCTTGGAGTAATTTGCGTGAAATGTAACAGACAGGATGATCTCTCCTGTGACTGTCCTCTTGCAAAAGAACAGCACCAGCAGCCAGAGAACTAGCATTTATAGCTAATTTGAACGGCAAACGGAAATCTGGTGCAGACAAGACAGAGGCACTTTGAAATATGGCTCAAATGCCTGTTGGCATTGTTCTGACGAAACAAATTTCACTTTCTACATAAGTAAGTTAGTCAAAGGCTCAGTACTGGTGTAGTAACCAGCAATACCGAGAAAGTGCAATTTTGGTATTGGAAAGCTTGAAATGGCACTGGGTTTGGCATCAACAGAATTTGCCTCACCCTGCCCTACAGTATGCCCACAAGGTAAGTCACGCTAGAGAACCAAACTCAGGTTTGGTGAGGTTGACAGTAAAGATTGCTTCGCTCAGTCTCTCAAAATACTTCCGCATGAGTTTGATGTGTTCCTCCAAGGTGTCGCTGCAAAGGACAACGTCGTCCAAATAAGCTTCACATCTTTCTTATCCAGATATGACATATTTATACATCATTCGTTGGGATGTGGTCGGTGAGGTCTTCATTCCAAATGGTATTACCTTGTGCTGGAACAATTTGTCCGATGTTAACAAAGGAGAATATTTCACCAGCACGATCCATCAGGAGAAAGGTCAAATTTTGTCACATACTTGGCTTTTCCCATTCGATCAATGCAGTCATAATAATCATAATCATAATCTTTATTTCTTATATAGCGCATTACCTATTTAAATATCTCAATGCGCTTTACATTAAAAACAAAGAAAAAAGTGACAAATAAAAACAGTAAAATTTTAAATGTTCAATAAAAGTAACAGCTGGTAAAACTAAACTAAAGAACTGGTTAAAAAGATCAACAAATAAAACTCAGGTATAAAATTACTTAAAAGGGTATAAAATCATGTATAAAATGACTTAAACAGGTAAGTTTTTAACCCGACTTTAAAATTATCGAGTGACTGAAGATGCACGAAGGTGCGACGGCAAAGAATTCCACAGACGAGGCGCACAATTGAAAACGCCCTATCACCATAGTAAGCTGTGCGGCCGATGGGTTGAAAATGAACACAATGTATGACTAGTACTACGTCTAATCAAAAGCTCATGAAGGTAAGATGGTACATGACTACAGAGAACTTTGAAAGTAATAGTCATCATGAAAGTCATCAATCGTTATCAACCAAGTGTTATGATGTTGTATCCGACTTTAAGCTCGAATTGAATTATTCAACCTGCCTACCTATGCTCTCTGAGTGTACTTAATGCAACATTATTTACGACCTGGAACAGACTAGTACCATCTCGATGGGGCAAAAGTCATGATTTTACTGATGACACAACAAATATCTGTGGTACCAAGATTAACGCATTAATTTTCTCGTTAATAGGTACTTATTAGGAGAAATTATGAAGAAGTGTAGTCGAATTTCATATCTATGTGATTTCCAACCTAGTCAAGTCAATATTTAAGGTGTAATTGTCTTTAAAGGTCGATTAACTCCGTGATTAACACTGGAATGCCTTGTTTGTGGTTTTCCTTTAAATTGCCTGCTGGATCTGGTTAAGAAAGAGAAATATCGACGTATGAAGTGAGAGTCGCTGGGATTTTCTTGTGATAAAGTGGAAATAAAAATTTCACTTCTCATTTTGAGTGTAAAATTTCCGACAAAACTTCTCTATTACAACATCTGACATTTAAAAAATGTCACGATATTGTAAAAAAAAATGATAATGCATGAAATCACGGTCGATCCGATCATGTTTGGGGGCTCTGATGAAGTGTATAAATGCGATCTCTTAAAACTGTGAACTTGTCCTTAACAATATACACTGTCAATACGCTTAGGAGACCCCAATATCTACATATTTTTCTTGACAAATATTTTTCCGTACAATAATTTAACGGGCATTCGCACTGAATATTCTTAGTACGTCCATTTTAATACATTGAGATATTTATCTAACTTTTTCTAAAATGGCAATAAAAGGTAATATGGCTGCCAAAACGCATGATTGAACGCTTTTTGCATTAGCCGTTTGCAAACTTGCTAGCATTCTCACTGATAATGATCTGGGCAAAATTCCAAATAGAATAGTCTGTTGGTTATGGAGAAAAAGATATTTCATTTAACGAATTCAGAAATTAAATAAGGCTGACCAGATCACATGACTACTCGCAATTTGGTTTCCAAATTTAGTAGTCCAGAAGGCGGCGGCGGCGGCGGTGAATCAAACGAATCAATCAGCCCAGTACGCTTGGATACCTTATTAGGAAGTGGGGTTCTTTATGCCCTGGCCAACCCTCTTTAATATAAATTGTTCTGTAGTGCATGAATACGCTAAGCGTCCCTTCAAATATATCCTGAACTTTATTGCTCATACCACTTCGGAGTGACACTTCAAATCATCCTATTGCTGTGATTGTGACATCTTCTACAACAATCTAACGTGAAGATTTAATGGTCTTCTCCTGTTCGCAAATACAGCAATTGCAGATAATTTAGGTTTGTCAACATGTTTTTTTTTAATTTCATGTCAGTAGATTTTTACTCCCCTGTTAAAGCCTGTACTATTTAATTAGAGGAGAGCCCAAAACCCATAAAAATATTGACACTTCAGGAATACTCAAACCCATAGTCTATGATTGAAAAAACTCGATCCAACTTCTTAGGCCATTTTAAACAGGCAGTACCTGCATCTTTTAATGTTTTTTCTTATGATGTGCTCTAATGAAACATCAATCATACAAGCATTATTAACATTAATTCACTGTACCGTAATCAAGCAGCATCTCTACCCATTTCGCTTTATGCCTGCAGTGTATGAGAACGTAGTTGTGTGATCGATTTAATCACTGTTAAATGAAATATTATGCTGTAATGTATGGCCAAATTATGAAGCCACTCTCCTGTAAAGTACGAAAAGTGTGATACTAATGCCATAAGCTGTGTGAATATCATGATGAAATGTATCAACAGGCTTTCTTCCTTGCTGCATGAGCACAGTCCTCTACAAGGCTACGACATGTATTATGCTCATGAATTCTCGGCGCTACGTGCCATGTAATTTACTGCTCGAAAATGTGAAAAAACCATTACTGATACAAACAACGTTTAACACTATGTGAGCTAATCCTTTTTATAGTAGATACAGTGTGTTACTTCCCTTTTAAGGATGAAGTAACGCATACCAAAGATGTAATTGGCAATGCTTTAAATGCATCGATGTAAATATTGAACCTTACACTCCCCCTTACAACTAGTCACTTTAATTACAAATATCAGAATACCTTATGCTGATGTATTGGGATACAGTGCCTGCATTTTGACACACGTTCAGACTAAATAGCTCAGCTAATATGTTGCAAATTTTCATTTTGTCTTAAATGGGTGATACAAAACGGGGTATTCCGAAATCATGGGTCAGTTTCTTCACAAATCCATGTAAATGTTCATCGACTTTCCATCCCAAAAACCTAAACATTGGTAAAACAGCTATTATGTGGAATAGAAAATGTCCAAATGTTTAAGGAAAATTTTACATGCAACTACTAACGGTAAAAATGTAGCAAAATTGTTCATAAAATCTCTACCAAAGGGTCCTTTTCGAAAATCCGTGGATACAGATTTTTTATCTTGGCAGCACATTACTGCCGGAAATCATTCAGAGGATCCCTGCAGGTTGAAAGTCGTCTGGTAATACTATTTTCACCTTCTTCTGAAATTTGATCAGATGACTTTTGATCTACGTGCAATTTTTAAGTGCAATTTTTTAGGCACCAGATCACCGAAGAGTCAACTTGAAAACAAACACGCCCACAAGCGATATACTGATAAACGCGGCGGATTTATTTCCTATGCCAGTCCGGTAACAAGGTATTTAGTAGCAAAACTGGTTTGTACAACCCTCATTCAGTATATATTATTTTCTCAAGCAAAATATCCTGGGCTAATTCCTCATACCACTTTTCGCCAACGCAATCTAATCAACATATCTTCTGTGATTATAGTAATCTTCTATGGCAATCTAACACTAAGATTAAAGGTACCTGTTATATTTTTAATGCAGCAATGGCAAATATTTAAGGAAAGAAAGCATTTTTATTTTATTAGTTTTTATTTTATTTTCGATAGGTTCCAACGAGTGGGCCTTAAGACTGTTGTCTTTTGTCTTTCTGTTGTGATAATGAAATCTTTAGTCAGGTCGGCAGTGAGCTCTGCCTTGGAGCCAAATGTTTACAACTAACTATACAAGTCTAAAACAACACTTGTTATGTTGTCACCGATAAGAGCAGAGAGTTTTGACTCTCTCATTGTTTAAAATAATATTAACATTTTACATAAACACGATTGGAACTAATTTGGATTAATTGGATTGGCACAATTTCTCAAAAATTTTATAAGGAATTTGTTAAATATTACACCATATATACCAACCAACTTTAAAATTGTATTCAAAATTTGCGGTGTTGTGCTCATGTTATGAGTAAGAATCATTGCGTGACTGCATCTAATGCAATATTGTTCAATACTTATGAACGATATTTATATTTGAATGAAAATATGCGAACTTGTCTATGCTTTCTTTGTGTAGTGAAATACTAGATTTAATCTCGATTTGTTACTTTTCCCCAACCAAAATCACGTTTTTCGATCGATTTACGGTTTAGTTAGTCAGGGTCTTTTCAAAAGTGCCCTGACTACATTTAGTATTTATTAAGCCCCAAATTGACGAAAAAGTAAGGGACATTTTAAAAGTGCCCCGACTCAAAATCATTAATTAGAGAAATTTTATGCATTTTGTCTCGTTTTTTTATGACATTTACACAAAAATACCGCCTTTTCATAGAAATGAATACGGTTTAATGGATATACAATAATTGACGTGATTTTGTTATTTTGTTCGATGAAAACAATATTTTACTTTTTACAGTATTCTATCATTTTGTAAAATTTAAGCTGTAAAAATTTCGATTTCATCAAACTTTCATTAAAATTACTCTCATCCAATTATCCCAATTTAGTTCCAATCGTGTTCATAGTTTCTTTGTAAAAATGCTGGAGAATGAGCATTTAGTCTTGATACACGAGGTTTAAAATGTTGTTTTGAGCGCAAAAGGGCGGGAAGGCACATAACAGATACGCTCTCGAATTATGGAGGTGTTGTAAAAAGAGAACAAACATTTGTAAAAGAATTGGCATCCAGAAAACTCCTACGCTCTTGTAGAGATGGAATTTTGAAAAAGGTACAGAGTTGTAGTAGTAACCAGATGAGGAGGTTATACAAGTTTTACCACACAAGTATTTAGGAAATTTACACTGAACTCTTTCAATACGGTGAATGAGATACAGCTGATGTGGAGACCATACTTGACTGGCATACTGAAGCTGGCTCCGCACAGGTGTTGTATACAGGGTTTTGAGAGTTGACATTGCTAAAATTACGTGAGTAACATTTATAAAACCTAATAGCTTGAAAGCTTTAACAGCGTGCAGAGTAGTTCAGATTTTGGGTGAGAAGAACACCGGGTCTTTAACTGATGTTACTCTGCATAAATTGTCCCCATTAATACTATAATCATACAGAATCGGAGTTTTCTTGTTCGTAAAGGAAATAACCATACATTTTTTAAAATTCAGTTTAAATTTCCATGTCGTGCACCATCTTTTCTTGTGGTTAAGGTCTTGTTGAAGAGAACTGCAATCTGAGATGTTAAAAATTTGCTTAAACAGTTATTAGACGTCGTTCTACAATCGTATTGTTTTCGAGTTTTAAATATTTGCTTAAATTATTGTATTTTTACAATTTTACCGCCGTCTGTTGTTCGGCAACACACATACTCGCGCCCCATGGGAAGCAATGGCATTACCAGCTATGTAATAGACTGGGGGCTAAAAATTCTTCGCCGCTATTGTGCCGATCGCATGTCAATTATTTCATCCGCTTTGAATATAAAAAATCTCAATCTATAATGATGAGATACTGTATTACAAGGGTGTTACATTCTACTCTCGTGATTTGGCGATGTACTCCAGCACCGAATACAAAACAATGGCATTTTATCGGTTGTAAATTCTTCAAGTCAATATTTAAGGTGTAATCGTCTTTAAAGGTCGATTTAACTCCGTGATTAACACTGGAATGCCTTGTTTGTGGTTTTCCTTTAAATTGCCTGCTGGATCTGGTTAAGAAAGAGAAATATCGACGTATGAAGTGAGAGTCGCTGGGATTTTCTTGTGATAAAGTGGCAATAAAATTTTCACTTCTCATTTTGAGTGTAAAATTTCCGACAAAACTTCTCTATTACAACATCTGACATTTGAAAAATGTCACGATATTGTAAAAAAAATGATAATGCATGAAATCACGGTCGATCCGATCATGTTTGGGGCTCTGATGAAGTGTATAAATGCGATCTCTTAAAACTGTGAACTTGTCCTTAACAATATACACTGTCAATACGCTTAGGAGACCCCAATATCTACATATTTTTCTTGACAAATATTTTCCGTACAATAATTAACGGGCATTCGCACTGAATATTCTTAGTACGTCATTTTAAAACCATTGGATATTTATCTAACTTTTTCTAAAATGGCAATAAAAGGTAATATGGCTGCCAAAACGCATGATGAACGCTTTTTGCATTACCGTTTGCAAACTTGCTAGCATTCTCACTGATAATGATCTGGGCAAAATTCCAAATAGAATAGTCTGTTGGTTATGGAGAAAAAGATATTTCATTTAACGAATTCAGAAATTAAATAAGGCTGACCAGATCACATGACTACTCGCAATTTGGTTTCCAAATTTAGTAGTCCAGAAGGCGGCGGCGGCGGCGGTGAATCAAACGAATCAATCAGCCCAGTACGCTTGGATACCTTATTAGGAAGTGGGGTTCTTTATGCCCTGGCCAACCCTCTTTAAATATAATTTGTTCTGTAGTGCATAAATACGCTAAGCGTCCTTCAAATATATCCTGAACTTTATTGCTCATACCACTTCGGAGTGACACTTCAAATCATCCTATTGCCTGTGATTGTGACATCTTCTACAACAATCTAACGTGAAGATTTAATGGTCTTCTCCTGTTCGCAAATACAGCAATTGCAGATAATTTAGGTTTGTCAACATGTTTTTTTTAATTTTATGCCATTAGATTTTTACTCCCCTGTTAAAGCCTGTACTATTTAATTAGAGGAGAGCCCAAAACCCATAAAAATATTGACACTTCAGGAATACTAAACCCATAGTCTATGATTGAAAAACTCGATCCAACTTCTTAGGCCATTTTAAACAGGCAGTACCTGCATCTTTTAATGTTTTTTCTTATGATGTGCTCTAATGAAACATCAATCATACAAGCATTTTTAAACAGTCACTCACTGTACCGTAGTCAAGCAGCGTCTCTACCCATTTCGCTTTATGCCAGCAGTGTATGAGTCAATCAAACTGACGAAAGCCGTACGTGTGTAGAACGTGTTTGTGATCGATTTAATCACTGTTAAATGAAATATTATGCTGTAATGTATGGCCAAACTATGAAGCCACTGTCCTGTAAAGTACGAAAAGTGTGGTACTAATGCCATAAGCTGTGTGAATATCATGATGAAATGTATCAACAGGCTTTCTTCCTTGCTGCATGAGCACAGTCCTCTACAAGGCTACGACATGTATTATGCTCATGAATTCCCGGCGCTACGTGCCATGTAATTTACTACTGGAAAATGTAAAAAAAAACACATTACTGATACAAACAACGTTTAACACTATGTGAGCTAATCCTTTTTATAGTAGATACAGTGTGTTACTTCCCTTTTAAGGATGAAGTAACGCATACCAAAGATGTAATTGGCAATGCTTTAAATGCATCGATGTAAAATATTGAACCTTACACTCCCCTTACAACTATAGTCACTTTAATTACAAATATCAGAATACCTAATGCTGATGTATTGGGATACAGTGCCTGCATTTTGACACACGTTCAACTAATAGCCTCAGTAATATGTTGCAAATTTTCATTTTGTCTTAAGTGGTGATACAAAACGGGGTATTCCAAGATCATGGATCAGGTTTTTTTTCACAAATCCATGTAAATGTTCATTGACTTTCCATCCCAAAAACCTAAACATTGGTAAAACAGTTATTATGTAGAATAGAAAATGTCCAAATGTTTAAGGAAAATTTTAACATGCAAACTACTAACGGTAAAAATGTAGCAAATTGTTCACAAAATCTCTTCAAAGGGTCATTTTTGAATATCCGTGGATACAGATTTTTTATCTTGGCAGCACATTCCTGCCGAAAATCATTGAAAAGGATCCCTGCAGGCTGAAAAGTCGTCTGGTGATACTATTTTCACCTTCTTCTGAATTTGATCAGATGACTTTTGGTCTACGTGCAATTTTTAAGTGCAATTTTTTAGGCACCAGATCAACGAAGTATCAACTTGAAAACAAACACGCCTACAAGCGATATACTGATAAACACGGCGGATTTATTTTCCTATGCCAGTCCGATAACAATGGTATTTAGTAGCAAAACTGGTAATCTTCTACGGCAATCTAACACTAAGATTAAAGGTACCTGTCATATTTGCAAATGCAGCAATGGCAAATATTTAAGGAAAGGAAGCAGTTTTTATTTTATTTAATAGGTTCCAACGAGTAGGCAGTAAAACCTGTTATCTTTTGTCTTTCTGTTGTGGTAAGAAATTCATTAGTCAGGTCTGCAGTGAGCTCTGCCTTGGAGTCAAACGGGAGTTAAATGTTTACAACTAACTATACAAGTCTAAAACAGCACTTGTTATGTTGTCACCGATAAGACCAGAGAGTTTTGACTCATATATCTGAAAGACCTAGTTGCAGGTCATTCCAATTCTTTATTTTTTCAATATGTACTCCCGTCCAAGACGTTCCGTAGTTTACAACAAGCAACAACACAAAGTGGCCTATACCTAATTATTTAATCATTTCGCTTGTGCCTGCCGAAGTGGTGTCAGCTGCGATGGGGAGAGTCAGTTCGATTACCTGGATCTTTAAAAATCTCATTCCATTAACTACTTTTAGCAGAAATGAAAATGTATATGCAGGAATCTTGTACAGAAAAAATAACTATGGTGTAGTCACCCATAGTACTATGATGAGTATCCCATGGGGGTCTCATTCCTTTATTACAATTTAAAATATATCTTATCGCAATGAGCGCAGTGCCAGTAATACTAATGCAATAGTTTCATGCTCATGTATTTGATCCGTCCCTTCAGCCTCAAAGAGTAGGAGTGGTTTTGTAATTAACGTAGTTGGGTTTGGTTGGGTGCTGATGCCGGCAGACGTAAAGTGGCTGACGGTACCCCTTCAATTTCATGAACTGCACTACGTAATCTTGCAGTAATGTGTTACGTCAGTAAAAAAAACGGTGGGAAAGTCAGCGATTTTCTTTGACACAAAATTCATTCAATCCAATTACTAAGTCAAGTGATAAAGTACAAACTGTTAAAGTTTACAGGCTACTTATCTCAGCTGGGAAGGCACAAAGCTCTAAAGTTGAGTCAGACAGACTGAAACGTGAGTAGTCCTTTGGCTTGCAGGCTTGAGGTTGATCTGTACAAAGCTCACAGAATAAATCCTACATGTGATTTTTAAGGTCTTGAAGGTCTTGATATTAGCACTATAGAAGTGATCCCAAGCTTCCCTGAAAATCTGTACCATCCGGGTATTTAAACCAAAATGATTATATAAGATATCAGAAAAATCCAAAATTTCTATTGATATGCTATTTCACGACAGGTTTTTTTGGCAGCCCTTTTGTTCCAAGCGTAGTCGTCCTTATAAATTATTCATGAGCCAGCTACGGCAGCGACGCACTGTCTCATGGACATTGTCGCCCGACAGGAATATATAACGATATTGCCGCCGTTTCACAATTAATGCCAAATTCGAGGCACGATTCATTTATGCAAATTAGATTTTGGGTAGCTAAGGGTAGCGGGGTAGCGGACCATAAATACAAAGTTTTATTTATTATTATTATCGGTTATCTAATGACAGTTGAAAAAGGTGAAACAAACTAAATGAAATTCAAAGTGACAACGAAATATAGATATTAAAGCTCACGCTATAACCAGTATCTAACCACATAATACTGTTTAATTTGAATGGGTACCATGACTGGGTTTTCACTATGATATATGACTGGGCAGAGGTTGAAAGCACAAGGGAAATAACATGCGCGAGGCTGATGGGGAAAGTGTCAGAGGGGGTATTCACTATCTTGCGTGGAAAATTTTGAGAAATTGATTTGTGCAATGGGGCAGCCTGGTGCAATCTGAAAGCCTCAAAGGTTTTTTTTAATTTGTTTTTAATTATTAAAACTGTTAGAACTAAGGGGGGAGAGCACGGGAGGGGGTGTCCTCCTCTTGCATCGAAAATTTTGAGAAATAGTCGGGTGCAACCATGGTGCAATTTGAGAGGTGTTTCAATTTATTTTGCTTCAAAAATTGAGTAACCCCACTGCCTATCTTGTATTGGATACCTAAATTGCACAAGAACCCTTACAAATATCGCTTGATCGCACGATCAAGCAAATGCACTACTAAACATCTGACACAATTATTGACTATAATTTTAACAACCATCAAAAATGGTCTTTTTCGATATTGTGACAAAGTGTATGAAAACGAGTGGGTTGAATCAAATGTGGATATTAAAAAATTCAAAGGAATTGTTGCTTGATTTAACCCCTTGACTACCTATGGCGCCGGATATTTCCGGCGCCATATTGAATTACCATATACCTTGAGTGCCGGAAATATCCGGCACAGTTAAATAGGCGTATTTGCTTCGTTTTTGTTGCTAAAAATCCCGTACTTTCGGCACCGGCACGCAGCAAAACTAAGATTGATGTATTCTGATCTGGCCAGAATGTGATTGCGCCCCCGTACGTCCGAGTATGGCCAAAATACGGAAGCAAATGTCGTGACCCATGACCTCGACCCTGAAAGGTCAGGCTGATCACTGAAGCATCGCACTGATTGTTTACAGTTTTCAGAAGTACAGACGATCGCGAAGATGTTTATGGGTTTTTTTAATGATATGAAATGTTTATTTATTGAAAACAAATGATTTATATGTAAGTATGTTCTATTAACAGCAATATTCGTGAATGAAACGAGAGGAAATACAGTTTCTATATATAAGCCAGTGAAATTTTATAGCAGCCATATTATCAATATGACTGGTGAAATGACTGGTCATGTGTTTGGTCATGTGATATGTTGTTCCCTAAAATGTATTTTTAAATATTGTAAATATTTTTTGATAAATCATAACCATTTTAGATGCATGTTTCTGCAAGGAAGACATAAAGCAGGTGTTTACAAATATAAAATGTGTTGATTTTCAAATACAGAATCATGTCAGATGCTGATGTTTATGGTTCATTTACTCTGCCTTTTGTGAGAAAAATCATAACTAGGAACATCTATAAATATAGTAAAGGGTATTATTACATATATGTAAAGACAATGCCATGAAAATTGCAACTGTATTCAAATTTGCATCATTTTATGGATTCAAAACACGTCCTGATGCTTCACATATTCATATTCTTTGCCAACTCTGGTCACATGACGTGTCATGTGATCAGTCACGTGACCTGGAAAAACAAAATTTATGTATGAAAAAGTGGGAAATTTCATGCTGATTCAGAAAATATATGGTTTATTGGTACTTACTTAATGTTTACTCTAAGCAGTGTTCATGCAATGACCACACCCCAACATTTTATCAATATTTACATAAGGGGCCTGGTATATAGGAATACATTGGCCTTGGTAGTCAAGGGAGTCAAGAAAAAGAAGTACAGGTCAATCCGACATTTGACTTTTCCACACTATACACCACAACTCTCCCCACGATAACCTAAAACAAGGCTGTCATCTCTTGTTAAACAAGCTTTCCTGCATAAAAATGGCAGTAGAAGGCACCAATACATTACCATCAAACATGGGTCAGGTTATTTTAGTAACAACATGGATGCCCAGCACAAATACACAGATGAAGAAATTATTAACATGCTTAATTTCTTAATCGACAACATGTTTGTTAAGTTTGGTGGTATGACCTTTCAACAATATATCGGCATACCAATGGGTACAGATTGTGCACCACTTCTTGTTGACTTATTTCTCTATTCATATGAAGCAGAGTTCCTACAATCTCTCTACAAAGCAGGGTCTAAAACACTTGCAAGGCGTTTCAACAACACTACTAATTGTTTAAAAAAAATTAATAAATGACAATGCAAACTATCCGTTCACATTTAGCTTATCTTTCAATGTTTTGCCACAAAGTGGTCATTGTAAAGACAAATTCTGTAAGTTTACAATGCCGCAGGAAGGACAGTTCAAAACTGGTGTCACACTTTTATTTAAAACAGCTCTGAAATGTAATATGCGTAATAAATTCTATAGGAGTCGGCATGCCGTCGCAATGAACGGAATGTAAATTGCTGTGTCTATTATGGGTTACCATTTACCTGTCACGTGATAGTTATGTAAACAATTGTGACACTAATGTAACAAAAATGTTTCCCTATGTCTAGGCTTTCCGAAAATATGTAATTTACAAGGTTCTTCGTTTATTAACCACTCGAGAATCGTTAGCTTAAAAAGGTCAATTTCTTGTCTTGGAACCTTAATTCAGCGTGATTGAAGTAGTGATGAAATATGACATTAAACTGGTCCAATAATCATTTCCATTCAAGGTAATTCATTACCAGGTCCATGGGACAATTGTGATTTACAAATTTAAGTAGGACCACCCTGAACCACTGATAGTTAGTGGTAGTACCAGGTGTCCAGAATGGGTAAGCATACTCTGCTAGCATGCCACACCCGTCAGGATTGGTCTCAAAATTGTCTAAATATTGTATGAAATGATACAGGATATGAATCACTGTAATAAGTCAAAGCCGGGAATGCTGTCGTTAATCATTTGAGTGACCGAGTTGTCATATTTTGCCACAATGTCATCATATCGACCGTAGAACTTTTTGAAAGTCCTAAGTCCTAAGTCCTGTTAACATTTTGTACACAAATCAACAGCTTTATTCATTTAATTCTGTTAATAATCCTTCGAACTTGTGTGGAATTTGTCAGGATTTTCCAGAGACAATAGAACATCTATTTTACAACTGTAACCATACGAAAGCCCCATGGCAAAATATTATGTATGCAATAGGTCGATCACTAGCTCTTAGTTCGACTCCATCAAAGCTTTGTATGATTCTTGGTGATCCAGCAGATAATCTTAATGTGAACTTTATTTCTTTGGTAGTTCGTAAATATATTTACAGATCAAAATTTGCAGGGCAACCCCTTTCTTTTCGGGGTTTTGTTTTATTCCTCAGGAAAATCCATGATATTGAATTAAGTATAGCCAAGTCCAAAGATAAGCTTGACACTCATAATGAAAAGTGGTCGCCTTTTCTCGGCCTTTTTCAGCAAATTTAAAAAGCTGACTCTGGACACCACTCTGTTCTTGTTTCCCAGTTTTGTTTTTGTCTCTCTTTTGCTTCTTTGTCTGCTGTTTTGTTTTGTTTGTCAATAAAAATTTTGTTCATTGCAAAAAAAAAAACAAAAAAGGAAAAAAAAGTCCTAAGTCCTAAGTAGTGATGAAAGAGTAGCTCACCTAAAAAGGCCACCCGGAGGCCTTTGTTTAACCTCCCCTATTATGTGTAAACATGTGCGTTTACAGGGTTTCCAAGAAAAACCTTTCGTACCAATATGTCATTCAGTTTCGCTCAGAGGTGCAGATAATAATGAAATACCTTTCGAAAGGTATTTAAACTGACGTGTGTACAATATTGTAGAAACCAAACGTAGCGGCATCAGCATATACGGCAAGTATTTTTCTACCTGTCCACCATCCAGAGCAGTAAAAGCCGTAAAATATGATACCCGACCTTTCGGTCGACGCATGTCAGCATTCAACTGACTTGGCAGCAAACACGAGTGTGAAATGAATTTTTCCTAATGGTGAATGCCATTGCTTGGGGTATTCAGAAACAACGATACGAGCATTTTCTAGATTTTGGGCCAACCTTATTATCAGCTAAAAAAGCTGTCGCCTATCCTTAAAACTGGCAAATGAATGTTCGCGTGATTTTTTCTGAGTTTGTGTCAGGCTAGGTCACATGTGAGATGTTGTTGAGTTGTGCACGCGGGATGTGCTTGTCATTTAATATCATGACACAAAGCATCGCGAAAACGGCTAGAAATTTAAGGAGGTTTGCATAGCAACAAAGATAATTGCAACGTCGGATAGAAAAAAAAACATTTATTTAGCGAGTTATTGCTGTTAACGGCCACCGTAAAGGAGGACTGGTATAAAAGAGCGTCAGAACCCGAACAGTAGAGACAAGGTTATAGGTGTTTTATAACACACCGTGTGCTAGCGCTATTCTATGTTATTTCTTTCAATGAGCTTTAATGTACTGCCACTGCAACAATCCATGATTTTGAGGAGTTTATTGGGCGATTCTCAAAAGCGGTTATAGTACCAATTAATCCACAAAATAGTAAAAACTCTCCTGAGACCACCACATGACGTCCTTGGTTTCACGTGAATATTTGCCATCAATGAATTCTTAAGGTTCCTACGCTGTTGGAATGGAACATCTTGCTACACACGACACAAAACGCACTCTAAACTTCCTTTTTTTAAAGAAATGTACCTAGCTACGCTATGAAGTCACTTATTTCGAACCAGTAGGGGCTGGGTATATCAATTTTCTGGTCACATGATGTGTTCGCGACATCTGTACCAACCTGATAAAGTCCTACTTTTAGGACGAAACGTTGTGTCAACATTACCAACGCAATAAACAGAAAATTTACAACCAGATCAGTAGACGTGTGTAAATACATTTATCTGCTATAACAAAGCCATGCTAAAGATAACACTGCAACCTACCATATGACTTAAGTATACTTACATATTGTTATCGGTGATCATATAATATATATATATATATATATATATATATATATATATATATATATATATATATATATATATATATATATATATAATATATATATATATATATATGTGTGTGTGTGTATGTGTATGTGTATGTGTGTGTGTGTGTGTGTGTGTGGTGTGTGGTGTGTGTGTTCGACTCTTGTTTTAAGGTTGTCGTACCCTATAAACGAATATATATATATATTTCTTTAGTTTATTGCGAAGTCAACAAAGTCGGAACTTGCCTTCCTGATGTAGAGGTACATTATGATAAACAGCATTGAAATAATTTTCATGGTCAATATTGCTATCACGTCGGTCTATACAGTAATAAGCAGAGCAATCAGCTGAAACAAACTCAACCGAAAAAGGTATTAAGAACGCTCTTGAAAGAAGGTAACCTCACTTTTGCGCCACTTTCTGAATATCATTAAAAAGGCGGCACTCAGGATATGGGTGACAGTGTCTACCAAGCTCATAGCCGTCATCGACAAATACTTATTTTTTCTGACTTCGCCGTTGCAGTGTCAAACATAAACGTACGGTGTGCATGGAACCAAATATATATTTATCTTAAGCAAACAACAAACTCTCAAAATTGGCTTTGTATAACGATAACTATTTGTGTGACTGTGTATAGTGATTCGCATTTGGAGACCCCTCAGTGAAGTAACGAGACGTTTTCATGTGTATGACAGGTAGGGTATTTCTGATCCATGATAGTTCATCCGCCTAAGTGGATGTGCAACCGCAATTCCCTTGTGGTGTGGACACCACTTTCGGAACGTGGTTGCTAAGAGCTCGAGAAAAGACACTTCGCAGAAAGGTAGGAATGTCATCAAGTAACAATGAGTGCTTATCTGGAGAAGCTTATTGTGAAACTTTGTACATTTCTTCCTCTTAACTAGATATCCCACTATAAGAGTTTCTTTCTGGGGCTTGTCACATGTTCGACTGATATTAAAGAAAGTGCGGATTTACCATGCGATTCTGGGGTAATGTTTGTAAATGAATGTCTCTTTCAAACGGAGGTCTACAATTCGACAACTTGTGTTACTGTAGAAATAAACGCGCAATTGCTGAAAACATTGATGGTGCGCACTAAAAGTTTCGGTTACAAAACTTTGGATTGCAGAATCGTCAACGGTTAATTAAAATGAGATTTATGGTTCGTTTGCTCATATAACTACTTTTATAGCAGTTCTTAGCCTCCCAGGAGAGATGAAAATAGCATACACGAAAGTGTCACACATTACGAAGACCAAGCAATTGCCATTTTCACCGCATTTCTGTCGGGTAGTAAGAAATATTCATTTCATTGAAATGTTATAACAAAGCACAATTTCTCGTTCACTTAAACCGCATTTACTGTTGAACAATTATTCATTGAGCTGTGTAAAGCTGTTGCAAACTGTCTTGGTTCACGGCAAAAACAAAAAGGATGCTTATCTTATCTGTGAGACCACGGGTATATGAACGCCCTGGAAAGCGTACGAGTACCCCACCCCGTTCTTACGTGCATCTTACAAAATATGCATAAGGTGTTGTGCTATACAGTGGGCTGTGGGACTCTTAAATCGGCAAATAGACGCTCCCATCCCCAAAATGCCTTAAATCCTCTTCATTGGGTAGAGGTCGGCGAGGCACGGGCTTTGGGAAGGGTATCCCCTGATGGGTTGGTAATGCCTTTTGCTGCTACTCTTCTAATGGTTTTTCAATACATGCTGGGTGATTCCTCTAAGTAATGAGTGGGTACCCTGTTTGCTGGTGGTGGCTCCTTTTTGCTGCTGGTCTCTAAATGGATGTTCAATACCTGCTGGGCAGTTCTCTCTAAGAAGTAAACTCACATCAGAGGTCATTTAATATCCACCAGCCAGGTGTATTCCTTTGCAAATACTCTTTAATCCTACCGAAAACCCTCTGCTCTCTGTGCCATAGTTTCGACGCCTCATGTTTCTAACCACCCTCTTCAGAGAGAGACAACTGATTTGTCAACCCCTACCACACACATAGCAAGGCTTCGTGCACGATCCTCTCCTGAGTTTGTGTCTGTGAAATTTACAAATCTCTGCCATGCTGTACAGAGCTTAATTTAAGTCACTGGCAGGTGTTTTTCCTTTCCTCATTGATTGGGATACCCGATTACCGCTGGATGTTTAATTGGAAAGAACAAGGAGCACCGCAAGGACACAACACTCTCATCAGCGAAAGTGTGTCCCAAACAAACACCTGTTATGGGGCTTGGGAACTTCCATTTACCAATTTAAGGGAATAGGCACCTTTTTACAAAAGAAACTTTTTTTCAAATTGGTAAATGAAGGCTCCCAGGCCCTTCTCAAGTGACCCTGGATTTTAGACTTTTTGGGCTGGGAGTCTCAGTTTGCCGACTTACCAGCCCCACAACCCACTAGTGGCCCAGAACAAACATTCTGAATGCTACTAATAGACCACAGTAAGTATATTTTAACTAACTGTATTACAGGCATGACGACCAAATGCATACCTCTGTGTTATCCCAACAATTTCAAGTGGGACAGGGACGAATGTAAACTGGTTAAATGTGGTAAAACCAGGGGTAAACTTGTGATGTGTGAGGACGCTCTGGATATCTTTCATTCCATCGATGGACCAATCTGCCCAGTAACTGTTACTGGTCCTGCAAGGACAGGGAAATCATACTTAGCCAGTCAGCTGATCGAGCCGAGGCCATTTGACTGCTTGTTCAAAACGTCAAGTAAAATGCAGCCAGAGACGATGGGTACGTAGAGTAATCATCATACAGTTTAGTGATGAAATGATATGATACAAGGCCTAAACTGTTCATGAATTCGACCCGACGAACATTACCAGGAGCAAAAACTTAGGATAGAATCTGGAAATTCATCTTGCTGCTGCTTTTGTGCAATTTTAGTGCTTCTGCACCTATTTAGCGCGCACATAAATGTTTCAGGTAACCCAACCTGCGCCATGTAAACCCTCCAAACTTATTGTTTTCGTATTTCAAAATTCAAGCACGATTGAGCCAAACGTTGCTGTCCTTTGATCAGTCCCATAAAAATAAAATGTTTTCCATTCGCAAAGAATCAAAGTCCCGGCCGACCTCCCCTGAATCTGAAGGCTGTGTTAAATGGAAACACATACTATTTTTATGCATTAAACGTAGGAATATGGATGAGCACCGAGGTATTTAAGAAGACTTTGGAAAGTGGCGAAGAAGTGACAGTGGTTGTCCTGGATACGGAGGGACTTGGCGCCTACGACGCAAATAATCAAGACGATGTGCACCTTTTTACCTTGATATGTCTCCTGTCTTCGGTTTTGGTGTACAACAGCAGAGCAACCATGACGGCAGAAGATATAACAAAATTAGGGTAAGAATAAACCAGTTCAATTTTGTCTTTGTTTGTTCTCAAAATTGTTAAATATGTCCAGGCGCGCCCCTACTCTGCTAGTTTTTTGCTCACTTTAAAGACCGTTGAGTTGAAATTCCTTTTTTTGTAAAAACCGACTTTTCAAAGTTCCTTCGAGAAACTTTACGCAGGAAAGGCAACTTCAAATTTAACCTTCGGTAGTAATTTTTACTTGATCTAAAATTTGAAGAATTAGTCGTATTATTACATATGTACCACAGTTTACTTGCATCGAAGCGCGCGTACTACCGGTATTTGCACTGCAGTGCAATACCAAAAACATTATGCCATTTCTTTATGTTAATGAGTATTTACCAATTTTGACCCGGAACTATTTTTGTTTGTAAACACAAAAAATGTCGTCTACAAGATTTCATTTCACTTTGGTTCGATGCTAGTTATAGTAAAATGCATGACATTACCGATTAAAAACTACGACAAAGAAAATTGCATGTACTTATTATAGTGTGAGGATGATTTTTATTATCCGGAAGAGCAGTTTGTTTGTCAGCGAAGCAAAAACATTGACAACGGGCGACGTCCGTTTCTAGCTCCATGGATACACGGTACGGCGGCCATCATACATCGAAACACACGTAAGTGCGCGCGCAACGAAGAATTTGCAGAGACGTTTTTGCCAGTAGTTTTCTCACCGGACATTCCCTGTTTACAATAGAAAGTCACTTTTGCATGCAGTTTATTCTGTGCTTGTGTGTCCTACACGCTATTGATAACAGTGAGCGCTTGTATGCCACGGTGAACGCTGAAATTCGATCGTTCGACAAGTTAAGTTTGCCGTATCTTACTCTTAAAATTCCTTTTAAAATCTTCGAACTGTTATTTGTATCGATCATTTAGAAGAATTTCAAGCTCAAAATGTGAAAAAATCAAAAGCGTTCCATGCTCAAAGTTCTCTTCTGTTGGCTATCTATGGCATGTTGCCACGTATGTGTGAGCGATCGCAAGCAGCGTTCGAGCCCTCGACGTTCCTCTTATGTCATCATTGATAAACAAGTAAACAATCAAATCAAAATAGAGGGTGTGGCGGCGTTGACCAATGAAAAGTGAAAGCTGATTCGATGCCTCATTACAGTGATGTCAATGTTATATAACTCTTGTATTCCAGCAACAAGATACCCTCACTTGCCGTTTATAACCTCTAAATATAAATCCAATAATTTGGTCCTGCATTCGAAGCCTTAACCAATTGGAGGGCGTAGCGTAGTGTCTTCCACAACTCTTTACACAGGCAGTTTGTGCACCGTAGCAAATATTAAATATCGACTTTAAACCCTCTCATGTTTACGTCTCTTGTGAGAACGCAGCAAAAATTAGAGGCATGGCGGACTTTCAAATAACATATTGATGTCTAACAATGTCCCTTGTAAGCATTTTTTGACTCTGTAACTTTATCACGAGGAAACGACTTTATGTTTTGATGCATATGTATGTTACTGTGAAATCGTGATACACTGGCTATGCACAAACATGATAGTAAGCCTGTCATCCGATTGTATAGTTGTTTTTTTGAAAAAAAAAACACCATTAGAAATCCATACACATCTAGTCTATAATATCTATAATATATAGTACAGGTAAATCTCGCAAATTCAGTTCTTACTCACCCTTTCAAAAATACCATTAACTTACTGTCAGTTTGCATTTGCAAATTGCTGTCAACGTATCCTGTACGTTATCAGATACAACATATAATTTAGCAAGAAAACAAAGTTTATTGCAAGGTGGATTACCGAGCACAGAAAGACAATTGTATCATAATTCCTGTTTTATTTTTCTAACAATAAATAAAATGCCCCAGTTGATAACCAGCTGTATCCTGGCTGTGACATGTTTGTTTTCCTAAATAGGAAAGAAAATGTTTAAGAGCAAATTTTCTTGTATTTACTATGGTTAAGTTACACACCACTCATCAGCTTGAGTTTGGTCGACAACAACGGTGCTGGTAATTTGTCTTTAACACTAATTATTTACATTCATAGTTTGGTAGGTGTTCTTGGTGAAGTCATTCGTGGAAAAGAGGTCAGACTGTCCGATGAATCACAGGCCAAGGACTTCAGAAAGTTCTTCCCGAATTTTTTGTGGGTGATTCGTGACGTCACATTGGACTGTACTCTTCCCCGAGGTAGTAAATATGTAGAAGTTGATATGCACGAATACATGCTGAGAGAGGTAAGCTGTGATATATGGTGACTTTGAACAACGAAAACGTTTTCTGTGCGCATGAGTATTTGTGTGTATAGTGGGAGTGGATTCCGTGTCAATGGGAGTGATGGATATGTAACATTTTAGTCGGGCGCCACCTCGTGGCGACATGACTCATTCTGTCCCCAGTGCAGTGAGGGCGCCCACATTGTATGTGGCGTTTTCTGCCATTGAGTGTGTCACAAAATACGTCGACTCTTACTATCTGACCGACCAATATTTTCGAGAAAAATTTCAATTCGTCTTAAACTTGCAGACTATGAGGTCAGGTGGAAAAATGGTTGTCAATTTTATTCATGAAGAGTTAAAAGCCTCGATATCATCGTTTTCTGTCAAGGTTCTTAACATTGAGGAGACCGATTGCCAACGCGATAAACATAAAAGAACGGAATCGTCTTCGTACAGCTCTGCTGACGTCATTTCCGGCCTTTTACTCCATGAAATTGCCCTTTCCAGCGACTAAATCTTCGGTCATGGCTGTGATGGATAGAGGGGCCACACGTAATCGCCTTAGCCAAACATTCCTTGATGGTCGTTGACGAGTTTATCTCCAGGTGTGGATCACTTATGAAACCAAAGAAAGCCTGGCCCTATATCGGAAATATCACTGGTTACCGTGAGTATTGCCTCCTTTTAATTTAATTTCTAGTTAAAGTGTACATCATTTTCATTTTAACTCATACGGCCTATCTGTTGAGCAGTTTTAGAAAAAATATATGATTTAAGTAAATACAGAAAATGTTTACAATATCAACACCCAAAGAAAATATTTCTATGTATAGATCTCTGAGCGGAAATACTTCAGAAAGTCATACAATCTCAGATAATATCTAAATTGATTATTTTGGTTTAAAGGCTTCGTAGACATAATTACAAAGCGACACTATTTTGCTTTCAATATTTACAAGAAAGTAAATAAATTTGGTTGTCTAGTTGCATCTTTTGGTGGATGCTGATTCACAAAATCGTCATATAGAGCAGAGTAGGGCACATGAGAATTGCTCCCAGCGCGCAACTCCCCTCCAACCTTTGTGCAAAGTGTCCATCTCTATGGTCACTTATTGCGCGCACTTGCTGGATAATAGACAAGTAAAACTGTATAACTGATTTGGCCGGTCGACTATTTGCACCTTTCCGAAGAATGGCCGATTTTTTATTATAATAGTTCATGAAAGTCTTTTGCTCCTTCGCTGACAGTGAATAAGACGGGGCCTCCGCTTGTACGGTATCGTGACCTTGTCTCAAAAGAGCGATTCCGATTCATATATGGTCGGTTATCCTTCCTTTGCGAATAGAGTGCACTAAGTCTTTCTGTGCTGTCCCCACCCACAGCCGTGTCCCTCTATTGAACGGTCGATTCGATGTGTCATCCATAATGGCGGATTTTACCGGCCACGCGAAAGTTTTAGCGAATACCTTCATTAAGTTAACGCAATGCATTGCATACATGACCTGAGAAATATTCCATTGACCCTTTAAACCAAGCTAAATTCACCATTTGTACACTCCGTAAATATTTGAGCTTCGTTGCTCATCCTAGGGTTCTTGCAATAATGAAGTAGCGATGCACTTTTGAATCCAATTTTAATTTCCTATCTCGAGCAGATAAGATCCGACGTACGACATATAAATAATAAAAGACGTAGGATTCGAATGTTTCATTGCATTACAGACTCCTGAGCGAGAGGGTCTATTCATGCATTGTGCATAGGTAAATGTGACACGCAGCGGGATAACCGACATAAGTTCACTATCATGGTTGTAAAGTATGTACGCGTGAACAGAAACACATATAAGACACTGTAATTGTTTTGACAATATGATTTCTACTTCAAGCGAACGCCGATGCTGCTAGACTAGATCGATACGAGAGAGAATGCGAAACGAAACCTTTTTATTTTATAAATTCATTAGTATTTTGGCGGTGTTCTCTAAATTCACCTTGTCACATATGCGGCTTATTAATGAGCGGTATAGCATTCACTACAGAGAGATCTACACAGTTCAGTCTTGCGGGTGAGTTTTGTCAAAAGGCAGATGACTGTGTCATTGAAATACACTTTACTTAAGACATGTACCTAGAATGTCTATGATAAAAGATTGTATCTGTGGTGCAGGTTCCTATTGTGTAGTTCAATGAATGTTACGTTGAATGTTGCTTTTCTGCGTAAAGTTCAAGTTGCCAAAAGTCAAACTTCGTTTTAACTTTCGGGGGAAAATTAAACATGGAGAAATTTACCACTGATGAATAACGCTTATGCTTACTCATTCAATCAGTATTGAGTGTGCAAAATATAATTCATTTTGAAACAAGTAATCGTGTATTACAGGCATAATATCTCCATATATTGTTCCACGCACGAGGTTATCCTAACCAGAGTGATACTGCTAAAGGGTGACAACTATAAAGTAGCCAGTAGTAAACACCAATTACGTGGTCATGAGGGATAAAGCGCATGTTTACTACTCCAAAGGGGCCGTGCGTAACCGGTTACGCACGGCCCCTTTGGAGTAACAAACTTAACCTTTCTGGTTAACCAGAAACCCATCGCTATTCCCTGAAACCGTATACCCAGGGGTACAAAAATGTGTTTCTGGTACCACAAGGCCACGAGGACTGAGAAACTGGCGCTATAGCCAGAATAAAGACCGGGTTACAGGCGTTTTTAACACACCACACGCTCATGTTGGATTATGTTGTGGTTTTTAAATGTGTTTTGATATTATGCACCGCAAAAATCCATTGCACGGAACAGGTTTATTTGGCGATTTCTCCACAGCCATAACAGTAATACCACTTTCTTCCGAGAAACACTAAGCATGCCAAGCCACATCATTTGCTGCACTTGAATCTTTTTCGTCGTTTAGCTATTCAAGTTACTCCGCTGTTGGAACGGAAAATCTTCCTGTTTTAGAGAGAGACTGGTCGCTCATCTTGGGCGCTCATCGCCCG
Organism: Ptychodera flava; assembly: GCF_041260155.1. Taxonomy (NCBI): domain Eukaryota; kingdom Metazoa; phylum Hemichordata; class Enteropneusta; family Ptychoderidae; genus Ptychodera; species Ptychodera flava. Next base: position 2,384,384 of record NW_027248280.1, read on the forward strand.
CTATCGTTTCAAGCTGCAGGCGACACTGCGGTCACGTGACTGGGCGCCTTTCCCTATTTGGTCCGAAACTATTTCCCTAGAGTAATAGTCTTTCAAAACTACCTTCTGACATCACATATGTCGATTCTGTTGGGCAAGTGAACATATATAACCTGGTCTTTATTCGGGCTATAGCGCCCGTTTATTACCCCGAGGGGGCAATGCGTTACCAAAAATACATCGCTATTCCCCGAGTCCGTCGGCCGAGGGGTTATAGCGATGTGTTTCTGGTAACACAAGGCCACTAGCGGTAAAACGGGCGCTATATCCCGAATAAAGACCAAGCTATAGGTGTTTTATAACATGCCACACGCTCATGTTGCATTATGTTATGTTATAGTTTTTAATATGTTTTAATATTTTGCACCGCAACAATCCATTCTGACAACTTTACATGGCTATATTTTCACAGCGGTTACAGTAGTACATGGTACTACTTTCTTCCAAAACTAGTCTAAGTATACCTGCAACATCCTTTGTAGCACTTGAATCTTTTTCGTTGCTGAGCTGTTCAAGTTATTACGCTGTTGGAATGGAAAATCTATGTTATAGAGAGAGGCTTGTCGCTCATCCCGGGAGAGCATTAAAAGTATTTCCCTGGGGAAAGTTTTCCAAAAAAAATACCCTCTGACGTCACTTTTGTTGATTCGGTTGGACTACACGTATCTATTTTCCCGTCACGTGACGTATTCTGGCAACTCGTGACACGGAATGAGCATGTGGCGTGTTATAAAAGTACCCTTTTTCCGTCACGTGACGTATTCTGGAGAGTGAGCATGTGGTGTGTTATAATTCAACTATTTGATCATTTCGCAAAAATAGTTTGACAGGAAATTTTTGATTTCTCTCCATAGATTTTGCCGGACTGATAAGACAGTATGTATACGAGCTAGCCGTCGATGGTACCGAAATCTGCATGCAAACAGTTGGAAAAAGAGTGATGGAAGAAACATTGGGGGAAATAGAAGGAAATGCATTCGTCGAGTACTGCAACGACATGGGCAAATTCGCCGAGTTAGCACTTCCATGTCCTGATCACGAGATCTTCAAAAGCATAACGATTGTTTTTTCAAAGCAATGAAGAATTTCGAGAAAAATGCTATGTATATCAATGATTTCGATCTGCTAAACAAGTACAGAAAGAATTTTGAGGTAGGATCAACCTACTGTGTTTTGAACAGCAGGTCGAAAGATCAATACAGAAGACGACATTATTTTTCAATGCAGCTGATCATTTGATTGAATGATATCAGATCTTCTATTTTAATGGACATTTTACTTTCGTACCAAAGTCTTTCAGATGTTTTCTTCACAATTATTTTTAATAACATCTCTTCTTCACGCTTTACAGATCTTCTTCTTGTGTTTAGCGCTGTGCACGTTAATATGAACACTCCATGGTTTCTTAATGTTGACAATAACTATCTCTATTAGTCACTGATACACATTTGTCTGATACCAATTCTTCATCTGTTTAACTTCCGTAATGTGCTATCCGACTCTTTATTTGCTTGATGATAGACCCCCAGTCTCTGTACTATTGGCCAGGCTTACTGTGTTGCTAAGTCTCTCTATCTCTCTCCGTACATACCTCGACATTTATTGCAGCAGTGTATGCCCACCTTTCCGCGTATTTATCTGTGTATATCTTTCCTTTGAAGGAACGAATCTGCATATTTGCCAAAGATCACCACGTAATCATCGGCGGATACCTCAAAGGCATTTTTGAAGACAACGCCAAGAAATCCGATGCATTCTGCAAACAGCTCGCTATGGAACTAGTCAAACAGAAACTAGATCCTTTGATAAGTTCAAGTGCAGGATCACGTTCACCTGTTGATCTCAACTCAAAGATCCAACTGATCGAAAAATTATACAAGGAACAGGCACGAGGTCCACAAGACTTGCATGTGTATAAAACAGTATTGGCTGAGGTGGGGCATATATATATATATATATATATATATATATATATATATATATATATATATATATATATATATATATATATATATATATCAAATTTTGCAGAACAAGTATTTGTAATTGTCCTAACAAACTACATCGTCAAATTTGGTTTCTCAATGTCGGGTTATTTCAAATAGAAGATTTTTTCAGTGTTAGTTTCCTTCATAAAGTAAATAAATGCCATAAATAAATGCCATGACGTTATCTAATTTCATCCTAGGAAATAACCAGAATTACTGGCGCTGTATCGGAGGGCAGACAATGTATAGAAGACGTAAAACGTAAACGAGCCGGTATATCAAAGGCTCAAGTGATGAATATGGAGAAGGAGGAATTACAGGTAAGACGTAGTATTTTTGCATGACCAAGTGTATTTGTGGTGTACACCAGTACGAGACTAAATGTAATATGGAATTCCTACTTTTCCGTTTGCGGGAGTATGCCTAAAGTAATCGGACTTCACATACTGAAAATAATAATGAACGGATAATAAATGAAAAAAAGTGTAGTCCATATAGATGCACTTATAGCATTATAATCAAAGATTTATCAAATACAGAACATACAAGTATAATTGCGATGATGTAATCTAATTGTGTTGCCTCTGCAAAGTAGAGGCTGACGACAACGTAACATTGAAAATTACCAAACTGAGCTGAAGCTCCGTGATAGAGGTTTTAGCACCTGTCATTGTATTTCTAAAACCAAATATTTATTATCAGTATACCACACTTGTGCGTTTTGAACTGAGCTTTGAAACGTTTCTCGTCGTCTTGAAATAACCGGGATGAAAATTTGTTTTCTACTGATTTGGTTTCTACAAATGGTTGTCTGCCTCTATTTAGAAAAAGGAGATGTTCAGACAACAGATAATGGACATGAAACAACAGGTTGAAGAAGACATAGTAAGTACAACAATAGTTATACAATTGTCAGAATACCACCGTTGAAATACATACGTTAGACTAACCAATTGACCGTGTAAATGTTCCGTTCGTATCAATACCTTTTAATCGATAGCTTAATAATAGATAGTCATGTATAACTTTTCATGTAGCACATACGGGCTTTTAATTTTGGTGAAGAACAGTACCTATGAGGAACACCTATGTGACTTGATGCCTAAACACACAATACAAATAAAATACATACATAGATACGCACATTTTTAATACCTTGGCCTACCCGCATGTACCTATCTACCTACCAACTTACCTACCTACCTACCGACCTACCTACCTACCTACCTACCCAACCAACCAACCAGCCACCCAACTACCATGACCCACCCAAGTACCTATCTAACTACCTACCTACATACCTACCTACCTACCCACCCACCTCGCTACACTCCCACCTACCCAACAACCCACCCACCCGCCTGTCCGATCGAACCCACCTACCTTCCCACCCACTCACCCACCTACCTACCTAGACCTACCTAACTACCTACCTAACTACCTACCTACCTATCTACCTACCTACATGTGTCCTATTTTAGCAAGTACAATTTTTGTAGTTAGATGAATGGATATTTGGTCTATGGTTGGCTTGAGGGATTGTTGGCTTGCCTGTTTGAACATGTTTTCAATGATGCTAACTAACACATATGTCCGTAATTTCAGCGGAAGGCTATGCGTGAAGACGTGACCCGACAACAACGGCAGTCGAAGGCTGATTATGAAGAAACAAGTGCAGCAATAGCGTTTCAAGTAAAAGAACTCCACCAAATCCATTCAGGACTGACCAAGGCGTTGATGAATATCAACGAAGAACTCATCAAGGAACACAACATTTCCATGGAAGAACTTAACAAGAAAATGGAAAAGATAGCACTTGCGCATTAGACTCTTATGTCGTTTCATATATAATTATCAGTGTTATGCAATTAACAAATGAAAGTAAGGCGACATGGAAGTCATGAGTTGTGTCATTTTTGCTCTTTTCTTCTTTCAAACTAATAGCTGTGAGAAAGTTTACAAAATTAATCGTAATCAAGTTTACAACGTGGGAGAATTTATATTAGGCATTGATAATCTTTAGATTAAAAAAAAACCGCCGAAATCAGTCACACTGTTAGTTCATTCACCTACCATTTATGTGCTAAATATTTTAAGTGTAGCGATTTTAACATATTCTTTTGTACTTAACTGCCCCATGCTGATAGTAATCACAATGTCGGAATGTTATGTCAGGGTAATCACGCTTACGTAGGAACACAAGTTATGATCGTCTGGCCACAAATAATACGTTTAGAATGTTAAGACTTCATGATTATCGCACTTTTTCATTCCTGCGTATAACAGAAATGTTAATGAGAATTACCTTTTTATTATTTTGGCATTGTCATCTACATGTATCCTATCGCATCGTGCATCAGATGCCAAACAGCAAGATATGACCTGAAAACGCTCCTGTGTTTCTATATTTCAGTGTACTGTAAATTGACTTTTCTCCGACATTACTGTCATTGGATTGTAGCTTCATTAAAAATTCTTGTAATCAACAGGGTCAATGCTCATCATGTCATACTTGAATTGATTTTAGTGCTATACAAACTAGTAGTTAGCCTTAATAGAAATCCTAAATTTGTTACTCTGCTATCAAATCAGTACGCCATCATTTAATTGTGGCACAATTCTAAAAATGTTGTTCAGTTCGTACCAAGATTATCGGCTCTATAATATTCCGAAAAACGCACAATCCTGTATATATTAGTTCACGCGCAGTGGAAGGAGAAGTTATCTTACATCAGTAACGTAAATCAGAAATGACATTCAATTTCAATACCTGCCTTGCCTGTCAGAATTAACTATTACCGTGAAAGAAAATCAGAGCAAAAAGGTGACGAGCTAGCGGCGTTTTCCAGGAAAAAGAAATTATCTTGAACAACTGTTTCAATTTTATCTTCTTTCACTACGGCAATCTCTGCTCTCTGTACTTGAATATGACCAACGTGTTTGTACACCGGGTGTAGATCCAGGTTGAACTTCTCAAGGTGGAGCTGCATGTTGCCAACACAGTTTTTCAAAGCAATATTTCGATTTGAAGATGACAAGGAAACCCCCTCATACTATATATTTTCAAAAGGCAGAGACTCTAAAGTTTAGTATAGCAGCAGTTGATTTAAAGGATGAAGTGGGTGTATATTCGGGTAAAAAACATCAATTTTGGTATTAATGATAAAAATTAATTAAAGTAAAAAACTTGATGCTATTTTCTGGAATGTAATCACTTGAAGGAAGAGTATACGTAGAAAAAAATCGACTATTTTATGTTGCATTATCTATCCCCAAAGGTTGAAAAATTGACATTCAAAAAAGTAATTAAAATCATGATAGCAAAATTACAATACCTCTTATTCAAAATGTAAGAATTTTATTGCTAAACAAAATAGTGGTTGTGTTATATAGCATTTAAAGGACATAATGTGAAAATTTCAGAAAAATTGACCCGGCCAGAGTGGAGTTAAATTCTTTGGATATTTTGAAATTGGGAGGAAAAAGAAGCCAGGAAATCTGGTGTTTTGCATACATTTGCATAAATTAACTTTTGTATCACGCAACTTACGACTGGTTGACAAGCTAAAAGGTGAACCCAACCAATATTCAATATAGAGTTAACAAATTAATTGAAATTAAATGAATATTTGCGATTTGGGTGTAGCGCCCCTTTAGAGTAGTTTATTTAGTTAGAAGTGTGCCCCAATATTCGCCATTTGAAAGTTTATTGTATTGCTTCTATGGTGAACTTATTCCGTATCCCTACGCCATTGCACGGATAAACTCTACCACTATGCCTCATAAATCTTCAAGCAACGCAGTTTTGTAAAGATTCGGAATTTGAAGTTCCTCACCTAATCAACATGGTCTTTGTTAAGATTGCATACAGCATTATACTGAATTTGGATGGTGAAAGGGGCTGACATCGCCGTACACTAATGTGTACTCGTGGATGACAGTACAAACCCTACCCACAAAAAGTGTACTGAGTTAAGAAGAACAGGTATTTTTTGAGTTATCACAACACCAATCCATCTCTATGGCTCGTAGAATACAAACTTTTCCTCCAGATCTTCGACAAAATCACACCCAAGTAAAATAGACACTTAAGTTTATCTTCGAAATCACTCAATGTAAAGGTATTATCATCAAACATTCTGTTTCGAAAATGATGGCGTTTTTCATATGTTCACATTTTACTAAGTTTTTTATTGTACATAACAATTTTCCGAACGCTAGAGTTGCTGCCACTTTGCCGTAGACTAGTAATTGGATAGACTAAACATTTACAGAACACTCACACCATGACACTGCGCTTCAGTGATACCGCCTTATTAAGTACTGCAGCTCACTGCAAAAAAGTTTCTGAGTATCATTTGCGTCAGTTTCAGAATTTATCGAAAATATCTAAGCATATGACAGACCTGTTGGTACATATAATTTTACAGAATACGACGTTGAAGTAAATTTCGAATTCTCTATAGTTTACAGCTCGTTCATGCTTTGCTGTTTTCATGGAATTGATATCCGACGGCGTATGGATGTTCTGCAACTGCTGCAGCAAAACATTGGTATGGTAGTTAGAATGGTAGTTTTTCTTCAAAGAGTGTAAATTTGAATTTGTTCCTATCAGTAAATAGACAGTTACTCTTCAGCTGTGTTAAATGTGAAAAAAAAGCTTTGTTTCTTTTCAATGACATACAAAAGTTAAAGGGGTGACCAACTTTTCTTGATTATGAAGTGGGTGATTGAAGTTTCCTGTAATACACCATATGCAACAATTACAATATTCAAATTGACCGCAACGAGTTGCTGCAAAAGATGCTTTGCTCTTTGAACCTAGGAATATTAAAAACCGTCATTGGGGTAGAGTTCCATACGACTTTCACGCACAATTCTAGTATTTGCGATGAAATTTTAGGAAATAAGTTTATGACAATAGGGCTACACAAAATGAAACTGAATTAAAATTCAGGAAATTTACCTTTTCCGTGTACATGAAAAGACCTCAAACATGCAGTCTTCTGAAGTTTCATGTAAAGTAACCGTCCACAGAATTGCAATATTATTACCTTTTACGGCCCTGATGATTCTACGCACTGAGGTTGTACGAAGGAAGGGCCCGAGCGTGCGAGGGACCGTGCGCCATTCTACTGTTGCGCTCGTAGTTAAGGGGAATATTAGCTGAAGTACCAGTCTGGATCGTAATACGTTCAGTGACTAAAGCTGACGCACCAGGATGTCAGATGTAAGCACAACTTTAGATCTTTATCATAAGATGGCAAATGTGATGTTTACGGTTTCGAATACTTTGTATATTCTCGGCAAAGTTATATACTTTTCTAGACTAGAACTGAAAAATTATCATCAGTCTACAATGGTCATAACATGAAAATTCAGTATTTGATTGCTTCTTGAGATTAAACAAGATCACACCATGGGATATCCCTTTCTCGATTGTTGTTTATACTTGAGTTATAACCAAACATTAGTTAAAGGTGTAACGCTATCTCCTTCTTATACGATCTTGAACCAACCTTCGCACGCCTTGGCCACGTGAAGAATGCTTAGAGATAAAATGTTTACAAGAGAGGACATTACACTATCGAAGTCCGTTAAACCCGTAGGAGGGTTGTAAAGGCTTTATTATGTCCCTGGAGTGACAAACAACAACAATATTGCGCAAAGTATGCAGATAGAAATACATGCAATATCAAACATTTATTGCCAATTTTTTTTCGGAAATTCCATTGCCGCACCCCGTCGCATGTCGATATACATAGATGTCATTTGTTCACATGTAGAACTCGTAAAGCAACGTTATAATCTGATAGGGCAAGTTTAGTGCTATATTTCATTCTGAAGTCTCGACTTCACTAACTTCACTGTCGCCCACGATCAGAACGAGGACGTTGTTCCGCACTGGACTGAACGTTTGCGGATAGGAACGCGCGTAGTACCCAGAAAAAAGCTATTTCTGAAATGCATGCGCTTGCCAATATACTGTGTGATTCGGCGTGCTACGCCAAATTATCATATACTTCTATGGAAATCCAGTATTAACGGAATATGATGTCTGCATTTTTTGAAAAACTTTTAAGTGTACTGAATATGCTTGAGTAAGACCATGTGGCGATGATCCTAGTCGTCACAGATCGTCGTCCAGCGGGCCTAAATGGTCATTTCATCGCGAAATCATAACAGACTTTAACTAAAGGCACAGTATGTCTTTCAATTGAATTGTTCTGATGATCGCCTCTCGCTGCCTGCGTAAATAATTTACATCACGCCCGAGTTCTTCTTACAATTCGATTTACGTCTCATTCTTTGTTAGTATACGTACATTGCGTTGCTTTACGAGTTCTACAGGTAAAAAATGGTGTCATTGTGTTCATAAATACGTGGCGGACCATCGCTTTTCCGAAATACTTACTAAAATGGCAATACCTGGGTAAATGTTTGATACTGCGGGTATTTCTATCACCAATGTTTTTAACAATATTGTTGACGACACATTTGTCATTTCCTAAGGTATATGATAAAACCTTGACAGCCCCGATGTAGGTGTTGCAGACCTGTCCTCGCACGATGGGACCCTTTCGCATTACAACCTCGGTCCGCAAACCGGTATAAGAGCCGTAAAGATTATTATCATATAAATGTGGGGGCGTTTTTCCCATGATATCATTACTCAGGAACGTGGCTCGAGGTGTATGATAACTGTACATGCAGTCTATCAAGTAATGACCTCAAACTCCCTAAAGTCGTGTTGATTACATGTTACTTGTATTTGTCAGAATACCACAATGGAATATGTTTGCGAAATTCCCCGTGGTATCCTGGTACATGTTAAAACGTATAACCGCACCATTACCTTCTGAATGCAAAACTAAATTTATACAATCGGATTAACCAGAATTTTGCAACAACATTCCATGGTTTAAAAATAGAAAACCAGTTACACGCTATCGAACCGACAAACATGATGATCCAAACAAGGAAATCACTTCAACCAGTGAGGTTTTCCTTTGACTTGGTGGCAAACTGGTTGGCGATGACGTTCAAAAAGGAAAGGTCCTCTACTGGGCCGGCAGCTTCCATAGGCTTGTACTGTAAGTCATATGCAGTGAGTTAGAGGCTCGGAAGTTCATTTTCAGAATTCGACCAGAATGAAAGAAGAAAGTTATAGAGCCTCTCCTTCGGGATCAAGGTAAGTCCTCTGAATTTTGCCTACGTTCTAGTTCCGAACTGCGGACGGGAAAATATGCAGCGTCCATCTCTACACGAGTAATAATGACCGAGTCATCTTTTCCATGAGTTAGGAGTTCTATTCGAGGCCAATTTAGACCGCACTTGGGTTAGTTTGAATAAGTGGCGCTTATCGTATTGCGTAGCCTAGTCAAAACACGTGAATATTCTCATCACTAACGAAAAGTTCAATTTATAGCTCCTTCAGTTTATCTTTGTTTATTTTCTGCTTTGCAAGAGAAAGGAACAACGCTCATTCATGTTAGTAAATAATGCTGCATTAAGCGTTAGGCCTTCTCGAGGGTCTATGATTATGACTACTCGGACGCCACAGATCAGTAAACAGGACTAGCACTTTTACAATCTGTCGTCAACATTATTGACTAAACAGAAATGAATCAAAATTTGTGCTCTTTCAACTAGTATCAAAGAGAATTTGAAAAAAAATCGTGTATTAACGCTAAGGAAAAAAACACACATGATTTGTTTTAAAGGAGCAAGGAGAATTTGTTTTGTAAGGTACGCCGTTTACAGGCAAGCTACCTTGCTTTTCAGTCATGGTGCGGTATACATACAACCAAAGCGAGTCATGACGCCATGCCCAACGAGGTTCTCTTGGCAGACAGGGTTCCCCAAGGGAGGATAGCATTCGACCGACAGCTGTCAGAAGAGCTTTAATGGTTTCTATTTTGAGAACTTAGTGGCAGAAATTACAAATAAATGTTCACTTGTAGAGTGTGTATATAAGACTCCAACAGCTATGTAAAGAGCTCTGTGGTTAGAAGAGAGGAGATCTGAGTGCCCATTGCATTGCCTTATGATATGGCAAAATACGAATTGTTCTTTTTAAATTCGTTGATTGTAGGGTTGTGCACGTACTGGATAACTTGATAATAAGCCCTCCATGTTACCTAATAGGTAGATTACGATTCTGATGATCTGATCACATTCGGCATCATTTACCTTCCCTTTTCTTAATGCAGCATTATTCACGACCTCGAACAGGTGTATACCTTCAAAAGGTAATAAGTCGCGATTTTATGGATGACGGAGAGGTATGTCTTGTTACAAGATTAACGTTTAGCATTTTTCCATAATTGACGACTTACAAGGGAAAAATTATGAAGAACTTTATTGATTTTTCTCGCCAAAACAAGTCGATATCTTCAAAGCATAAATATCTTCATGGGGTGATGAAACTCAATTAATAATGATGGGACATGTCATTTGTGGTTCCCCTAAATTGTCTGCTGGATAGTTAAAAACAAGAATGTCCAACATTATCAATACTAGGTAAGATCCGTTAGAATGTGTTTTCTTGCAATGAGGCAGCAACAAAAAATTAAATTTCTCAGATTGTTAAACGTTAATTATAACTTTAAACTTTAAAAAAAAACTTTTCTATTTCAACGTTTGGTGTTTACACATAATGTTGTAAAAATGCCCGAAACGTAATACAATTGACTACTATAAAAATTACTCGCATGCCATCGTGGTTGAACAGCTGAGTCTGTGGAACATTACACCGAACACAGTCAGTAGATGCGGTCATTCAAAAGCCATTTTATACTATCAAAGTGTTGCTGAATGGGCAACATTCAAGAAGCAGTACAAGTATAGTCACAAACTTATGACGTCATAGACTCTGCACGCGAAACTACAGATGACAAATAATTGTGGGCAATTACTAAAATTAAAATAACTTTCAGGATCTCCGATTGTTTTGTTTTTGTGTCTGTTGAATAATGGTCGTCTCTGCGCTCAGTGTAAGTACATTTTAGTTTGCTCCTAGAAGTTGTCTAAGGCCACTAACCACGGAAGTATTTTGGTATCACAAGAGCAATATTAACTGGAAGAGTACCAAAATTCGTTAGTCTGTGGGCTCGGTCGAATCCAATGGTGTCCCCATTGATACCAAGTTATCTGTGATGAATTCATCTTGGCTTCCGAGTGCTCCCACGTTTCATTTCCTTCTTGTTCAGTACCTTTGAAATTTAAATAACCTCGTTTCATCAGACATTTTAGTCCGTCTAGTTCATTCGAAAGGTGTCGTACCTGATCGTCCAGGTGTTTGTTCTCACCGGCTAATCGGGCCGTCTGTTCTCTAATTTCTTTGGGTTATTGTTGAATGTGGCGAATATCGTTGGACAGTTTAACAGTTTAAAGTAGAACACTGGTCGGAAACTTTTTTAATGCGGCACAAGCAACACAAGTTAGGCCAGACAAATCAACTCATGCGCAGAACATTAAAACAAGACACAATAAGATAGCTGACGTATCATCTTCCTTTTCTTGGAAATTCAATCCAAAGGTTTTGAAGCTTTTTTTTTGCATTCATAATAATGACATGTCTTTTGTAATTACGACATGACATGATGACATGCCCAATGCGATCATTTGGACATGAAGACTTGGCATTTTACATGAAGAATGCTAGAATTTGTCTATAAGAAGATTCAATGCGAAATAACATTTGATCATGCGCAATGAAGACGCGCGATACAACATGCGGACATGCCATTATGCGATGCAAAATGCAGACATTCCATTCTGCGATGCAAAATCCGGACATGCCATTATGCGATGCAGAATCTGGACATGACATTATGCCATGCAGAATGCAGAGATGAGGTTATGCGATACAGGATGTGGCGTCGAAGCTTTGAATTAGGCTACCTTTTCCAGCAAACTAGGGAGTCACCTTATATCCACAACGCACCCGGCAGTGTATTTGCAAATATGGCCTCGAATGAGAGTTGTCCGAAACTTAGCTGCAGTACTGTAGCTCGAGGTTTTGCCTGGATATTTGGGTCGGACGGCAAAAGCAGAGCTACAGATCAAACCGTACAGAAAGTACACATGGTGGCCGAACGGGATTCCGTTCGGGCGTCTGAGAAGGTTATTCGGCCTTCCTTTCCTTGCCGGTTTACTTTCACATACCATTTGGCACCTAACCGTTCAGGTATGTCTTGCTATTTATCCAAATTACTACTGTTTAACGGGGTTTTGTGTGCTCAGAGCTGGTTTCTCACTACAAGCGACGCCATGTTTGAAGGGATGACGTCACACTTTTGCACATTCACGTTCTGCATGTAGTAAAACGATATCAACCACGCCGCCCTGGAACTTATCCCATAATGCACCGCGGCGTAATCTGCGCAAGATTGTTTATTTCATCACTTGACAGTCAGACACCATGGCGAGCGCTTCGCTCAGCGTCAAAGTCAACCCACACATGTCCCGAGAGTTTGATGATGGTGACGACAAGCTGATAATTCAGGCAGTCGAAACCAAACGAACTTATATATATCAGATACCATATGCAGCGTCATTTTCAATTGAATTGTATATGGCAGCAGCAAGTTTTCCCGGAGAATTAGATGAAGTCGGACCTATTTTTCTGAAAAAAGTTGACGCAGTGAAAAACTTCGTGTGTCCTCAGAGAATTCAAGTAACGAACAGCTTTGATATGGCGGTAAGTTTTACTGTATACTAAACTTTTTTTGCCATAAGTCGTTCGATTTGTTTATTTCGGTGCTAAAAAGTCTTTTGGAGAAAGCAACGAAAACTTTTTTCACTTGTTTAAATCATCGTGTTGCTGGTTAAAATTTCGACAAAATTTCTTCGTAATGTTACCAAAGTATACCTAAAATCTAAATACGTTTCAGGATGACAGCGAGCACATACGTTTATGAGCCAAATATGGAAGAGAAAGGGATCAGTTATGACGAAGGGTGAATGCAAAGAGCAAGTAGGGCCTATAAAACGTTTCAAAACCGTTCCCTTTACACCAGTTTATATTATAATTTTCATCAATACAATGTTGTCGTCGTCAAAGAGAGACAAGTTTTCTGTTCTGGATTTAGAGAAAGTATGCTGGATTTCACCAAATCTTTTAAAAAGACAATTTTCTAAACACTGCATGGGTCGGCCTAGATGCCAGGTGTGTGATGAATGTACCCACATCTTTGTCACACACAAGTCATTTCTTTGCAGACACCTGAGTTGCTTCCTGCCTTAAATAGAAAGGATGATTAACAATCGGCAATTAACGCATTGACACATATTGGCCCACTTCCGTACGTGGTCCTTTCCTTCAACATTTTCAATACTTTACGCACTGCAGTTATACAAATTTAGCCCTGTTTAGCCCGAGTTTAATACACAGAACGAAGTTTGATATATATTTTGTTGAAGTTCTTTTCGTGGGAAAGCTTGCAGTTTTCAGTTTCGTTCGCCAAGTCAACCTCATATTTTAATATCCCTGAATGGCGGAGACATTTGACCATACAGCAGTGTTTGTTTTCTAGTTTTTAAGGAACACTTTTCTCGCCTACAGGTTTTTTATATAGGGACCACATTCTCATATGAGTTATTTTTGGCATTGGTATCATAACGGACAGAAATACGTCATGTTATCAAACTTGGTTGTCCGCAGGAGCTACCACAGTAGCTCCATTGTCAGTTTTCAAATAAAAGTAACTCCCCGCTGTATGGAAACTCATTTAGAAGCGATTATATTCGTGTATTATACGTCGATAATTAGAAATCGTCTTTTTCGGCAGAATGCATCTTACCATGATCTTATTCCTCGTGTTCCCAAGGTTACGGCGTGCGACTGAGAAGGGGAGTTGGCAAATGTTTACCTGTGGTTATAGCAAAAAAGTGGTCTCTAAGACATTATACATTATGCCGTAGAAAAACTAAAAATATGTGCTTACCAGGTCTTCAGTTTTTTTTCTGTTTGCGAAGAAATCGTCGTGGACACATTATAAGCTCATTGTCTGACTATACTGATCTGATCGGTCCCTTTTTAGCAATTTGCTACATGATTCTCTACAAATACGCGTCGCTGTTTTCAGTAAACAGAACGTCGTTCGAGGAAACCAGGAATCATAACATTTTTCTCTTGACACTTTTGATTATATATTTTTGATCATGAATGACTTTTTTGGCACACAGTCGTCCAAGTAGCCGACAATGAAATGCTAATGATATGCGTAGTGTAACTCCTCGACTAACTTTCCGCTGGTTGCTCACTCTCTACTATTTTTTTAGTATTTTATACAAAGTCACATACTTATTCTACCTGCAACTTAAAACTGATAGTAATTTTGTAGCTCGTTCTTTACTATTTTTCGTACTATTTGATAGCCGGTATCAGAGAGTTCGTGTTGGCTACATAGACGATCTGCCTTTTTTGCATGATCTTGAATTATCTCTCTGTGAACGTTTTTGATCGTGCCAGTGATTGTTCAAAGTGTAGTTTACTGGTGTTTTTGAACGACGCTTTTCTAGATTACAAAACTCCAGAAATTTCTCAACGGGTCACATCTTTTTGAATATTTTCGTGTCTTGACAGGTAGAACTCATTAAATAATATTGCCATCTTATATCATTTATTGAAACTCGTAACCGCATTCAACCATTTATTCGAGCACTAGCCACCAACAAATATGAATGACTAAGCCGAAAGTCAGTGCAAATGTAACAAACACAAATGCAATATAAAGAAAGATTTGCAATGGTCAGATCCCCTCAAGTTAGACACTGCAAGGATAAATTACGATCAGTAAATGTTACTGGCAGTCAGAGTGCCACTAAGTTAATAACTCGTTTTGAACAATTTGTCTGCATGGAAGATCTGCAAGTCTTAGGTGTGCAAAAGAATGATTTCGCTGACGTTTCTCTAATTAGCTATAACTGTTATTACTACTTTTGCTGATGCTATTACCTTCATTTTCCAGAAAACAGGTATAAAAACATCTTTTTATGCTACTTTATAGGGTGTTTTCAGTCACCATGATGATGGCACCGAATATGAAGAGGACACACTTTTAGATTACATGTGTGTAGTTGATTGGAAGGAGGTAACTCCAACACCAGTACCAGTGCAGACAACAATGAACGGGAAAAGGTTAGTGGCTAAAATGAAGCGGGACTACATTAGTTTTGTCAGCGATGGACGCGTCACCCCTCTGAACATATGTATCAGCGAGCCCCCCATCATGACATCAGCGCCACAGTCAAGACCGGTGTCGACGGCTAAGCCACCAAGACCAAGCACAACATCCTCCTCAACTCATAATCCAGCTGGCAACTCCCATTCCGCAGCGCCCACACACATATCCAGCAACCAGAACAGGCGAACCAGGAATGAAGTCCTTCTACAAGAACTCGAAGACGAACAAAAGTTATTTACAGAGAAGTTTCAGCTGAAAGGTTGTAACCTCAGAGACTCATGTCAGAGAACTTTGAAACTGTGCAGGCAACTGCAGATGAAAAAAGAGGAATTTGAAGTAAGGGTTGTCAGGGATCTTAAAAATTCAGCAGATGCCAATGCACTGAAATTTGAAGCACATATACAGGGTAGTTGGAGCCTCCTTGGATTTGTAGGTGTGGAAAAAATTCCTAAAGTACAGACAGCTCTGCTAAATAATGAAATTGTTAAAATTGAATTAACAAAACCCAAATTTCAAGTAACAACATATGCGCCTGGATATTTTGCTTTTGCTTTGGTTACAAAACGCGGGAAGTGGCTGAAAGATGACCCATCAAATAGATACTGCATTCCATCCCGTTCATTGTAAATATAGTTTTTAGCTCTACTGTCAATGATGCAGCTTATCAAATGTCCTTGTTTTCCATCATCTATCTGTCAACAATTGCCTCTCTGAAACCACATATCTAATTACTTTGAAATTTGATGTACAGTTCACTTCGGGTGACCTCAGGTTTTTTCAAAATGTGGTGAAAACCAGAAATTTATATTTTTTAGTCAATCTATTTAAATTGTGGTCAGAACATCTTTAACACTGCAATTCAGACAGCTTTAATATTTGGGATAGGTCCCTTGGGTTGACCTATATCAGATTTATTGATATTGTGTAGAGATATGCAAATTTGTATTTAACGGCAATTTTTGTCATTTTTGGTCAAAAGTGTATTTCACTGAAACTCTTTGTCTGGCAGCTTTGATATTTGATGTACAGGTTCATTGGGATGATCAAAATGTGATATATTACAATTACATTAATAATAAATTCAAAATTTTGTATTTTGGGGCAACTTTTTGCTTTTGATCAAAAAATTTGTTTCACAAAAACCTGCTCAGCTACAGTTATTCTCAGTGATGATGTTAATGTGATACATGTAAATGATGATTTAATCTTCCATTGTAATTGTGTATTTTTGCAGCTACTTTTGACATAATTTGTAAGGCCACTTAAATGAGTTATCAAAGATTGCCAGCTTTTTTATCAACATGTGTCAAAAATAGTTATTCTTAACATTACAAAGCAAGGCTGTGTCGGCCGTTAGGTCACTTGTTTTTAGTTTTGATCTATTCTACTACAGAATTTGAAAGGAAAGTTCCATTTCTTTTCCAGAAATTCACTCTACATATTTCACACTATTAATTTACATATTTATTTCCATTGATTTTTTCACACAAAAATAAATGTACAATATATTACAATTGTGTCTTTTTGACCATGTCATTGTGTAGCAACTTGTTGTTGGGCTACATTTGTCAGTCAATGTTCTGGCGTTTCAATAATCATGTTCCCCTGTTCTCTCATAGCCTGGTGGTGGGGGCAAATCAACAGCTGTCCGATGAAATCTTGCCCTTACAGATAGATGGTTACGAACAGGTAGTTGGGCTCTTCCAGCAGCAAAAATGGACCCATCTTCTCTATAACGCATTTGTACTTGGTGTAACCGAGGTGTTTCATCACTCTCATCAAAGTTTGGTTCATTCTCATCTCTGTAGCGGCTGCTTGCAGTGAAATAATGAAATGGCAAGTCTGGTCTCGACTTTTTACAGAATTCACTGGAAATCAATGACCAAAAAATACAGCATAAGCATAGAAGAACATTTTGCATTGCTATATTACATAAAGTTAGTAAATAGTACTGGTCATTAAATTTTTAAGAATTTCTACACCTTGAACTAAGCTTTTTCATGCATAACTAGTGTCATAAACACAAAACATTGTAATGGTTATAAACAACTCCCATTCATTCCATCATTTGGTTTGCAGATTATGAACATCGCAGATCTTACATAAGACAAAATTCAAACTCTTTCACACAGCAACATTATGTTTTCATTTAGTGCTTGCTATCTTACAGATGATAAAAGTTGCCATTCATGGCCCTAACACTAATCCAAATACATATTTAAGTTACACCATGGTTTTATCTCATTCAAAATTAGTCAAGCTGTTTTGACATAAGGCAGACATACCTGCACAGGGATCTCCAGCAGCTCTTGAACTGTTTGTGTGTGAATGAATCACCCAGCTTTTTACGGAGCAGACTGAAGAAGCATTCCACATCATCAGTTGTACCAGCACGAGGATGCTCTTGCGGGAGGTTACTTGTTGCAATCTGTCGCCTCCTAAATTCCTGGGACTCAATATTTGTTACCACTGCGATGATGGTTTCTCGAGAAAATCCCTTTATACCTTGCAATGGTCTGAAAGGAATTAGAAAAAAATATTCATATTTAAACTACAAAACATAAAAACATATTACACATTATATAACTGGCTGATACAATTCAAACCCACAACATATGGTTTCAAACCATCTAGTCATAGAATTCATGCTCAGAATGACTGAGCTACACAGTAATCCCTTGACCTGTCACAAATGTGGTTCAAATGAATCTCACTGTTTTCTGTGTTAAAGTTGGACCTCTTTACTGGAAACTACGGTGAAAGGGTTAAAAAAAATGTTGGATTGTTCAGTCTTATTCCAGGTGTATTATCCGTTACATAATTGGGCCTGAAATTTCATACACGCTAACATCATTCTTGACCCAATTACACTGTGGGTCATTGTCTACGACAGTAAAACCTAACATGGCATCAATGACTTGGTGAGCAGCCAAAACAATCACCTTGTGTTTCAACTGTCACCATGTATCTAGTGCATCCACAATCATGACATTGTTTCAAATACAATTTTTATAAGGAGAGTCACACTTTTATCTAGCCTGAAAGTAACAATTACACGAAAAACCTTAAACCTTGCATACTTGACTGGTTTCTTATTTACCTGTTAATATCAACAGTGGCAAAGTCATATACATCTCTGTACCATGGCATTAGCTCTTCCAAAATCAGATTCAGCATGTTGTAATTATATTTCTGGCGCTGCAACTGTGACAAGCCTCGACCATCACTGGCTTCATGCCAACCTGCTACAACTCTTACATAACGAGCCGTTTCTTCATACCCTTGTTCTTCCATAAAGTTGGCCACTGGATATGACAGCAATCTCTCTGCATCCTCAACAGACTGTTTCCTCAGACCCTTGAAAGCTGGATATGTCAACCCTGTACGGCTGTCTTCCAAGGCTTCCTTAAAGGCTTGTAGGTTGATATCATCTGGTCCTCCGGATCTGGTGTGTTGGGCAATTCGCTTTAGGATGTGGTTATGATCTTCCCTGTCGTGAAAGAAATCCTTTGTGTCTTCATCCAATGCTGGAATATATGCATGAGTATGAAAACTGTGCTCTGCGGTGCTGTGGGCTGATACCAAGGCTTTGAACTCAAACTGTGCAAAAATAGACCTCAACAGGTCTGTCTGACTTGCTGGGGTGTTGGCCCTCCATGGATAGGGTGCATAATCTTCATGAGGAAACTGCCCCTGGCGAATGTGCAGTAAGACATCTCTCATGGACCATCCTCTGGCAAGTAGCTCATCAACACGTGCAATCGTAGACTGCGGTATTGCAGGATTATGTCTCTCAGTGACATGTATACCCTCATTGTTCACTGTAACCAATGGAAAATGCTGATAATAATTATCCATTCAAAAACAACACCACACAAAAATAAAACACTTAATTTTCTTTTTCAATCATTTGGGTTTGGGTAACATACTTGTGAGTTACCACAGTTACTTTTGTGGTCATTCAGAGACCTAGAGAAAGCTAAATATGTGTCTTAAGAGAAAAAATGACGAGTCAATATGTGTTCTGAAGTGTATCTTAAACCACATTTTTAGTAAAGTTATGTTTGGATTTATTGATGCGTATCACACTCTTTTGGCCATGGAGAAAAATAAGACTTTACCTACCTCTCCTAGTTAGCAGCATTTCTAGTAGTGTCTTGGGATGCAGTCTGGAAACCTTATCCTTAGCCATCATTCTCAGCTTAAACACTGACGTCGGTTTCCCACTAATACTGTTATAGCGGCAACTATTGAATTCACCATCTGTTACACTACCTAGAAGACATAGTAATAGTTCTTCCATCAAATAAAATACAACAAGCGACCTAGCAGCCGATATAGCTCCGCTGTGTTTATGTACAGAATAACTATTTTTGACACATGTTGATGAAGAAGGTGGAAATCTTTGATAACTCAATGCAGTGGCCAGAAAAATGTGGCTAAAATAAGCTGCAAAAATACGAAATTGAAGATTTCATCATACTTTGAATATATCACATCCGATCATCCCTAAGAACATGTCAACCAAAGCTATCTGATGAGTAGTTTTTGAGAATAAAATATTCTGACCAAAAATGGCAACAATTGCCCCCCAAAAATAAAAATTGCAGATTTTATCATAATTTCAAAATATCACACTTAGTTATACCAAATTTCAAAGCTGTTAGACCAGTACTTTTTGAGAAATGCATTTTTTGACCAAAATGGGAAAATTGCCCCAAAATTCAAAATTGCAGATGTCATCATTATTTCAATAAATATCATTTAGTTCATCTATGGAAACCTGTATACCAAATTTCAAAGCTATCAGATAAGTAGTTTGGAAATACACATTTTTTGACCAAAAATGGCAAAAATTGCCCCAAAAATACAAAATTACAGATTTCATCAGAAATTCAATATATATTACTAAGCTTATCTGTAGAAACCTGTATACCAAATTTCAAAGATATCAGACCAGTACTTTTTGAGAAACACATTTTTTGACCAAAAATGGCAAAAATTGCCCCAAAATTACAAAATTGCAGATTTCATCATTATTTCCATAAATATCATTTAGTTCATCTGTAGAAACCTCTATACCAAATTTCAAAGCTATCAGATGAGTAGTTTTGGAAATACACATTTTTTGACCAAAAATGGCAAAAATTGCCCCAAAAATACAAAATTACAGATTTCATCAGAAATTCAAAATATATTACTTAGTTCATCTATAGAAACCTGTATACCAAATTTCAAAACTATCAGACCAGTACTTTTTGAGAAATACATTTTTTGACCAAAAATGGCAAAAATTGCCTTAAAAATGCAATTTTGCATATTTCTGCACAATTTGAACAAATCTGAAATAGATCATCCTAGGGACATATGTACCAAATATAAAAGCTATCTGACCAGTAGTTTTGAAGAAGAAGATTTTTAAAGATTTTTTTACCAAAAATGAACAAAAATTGCCTTAAAAATACAAATATGCAAATTTCACCACCATTTGAACAAATCTGATTTAAGTCACCCTAAGCAAACTGCATATAAAATTTCAAAGCAATCGAACGAGCGGTTTCAGAGAAGATTTTTTTACCAAAAACACAAAAAAATGCCCCAAAAATACAAATATGCAAATATCACCATGATTTGAAACAAACTGAAGTAAGGTCACCCCAAGTGAACTGCATATAAAATTTCAAAGCAATTGGACTTGTGGTTTCAGAGGAGAAGGCAATTGTTGACGGACGACGGACGCCGGACGCCGGACGACGCCGGACGCCGGACGACGACGGATAATCAACCTATTTGATAAGCTCCGCGTCGCTGACAGCGGAGCTAATAAAGTTAAAGCAAAATACACATAATTGGGTTGAACTTTAATCAGGAATATCAATGTTTTCTGACTTCACATACCTATTGGTTTCAATCCAGCTTTCACAATTTCTTTCTTCACTTCATCCATCAATCTCTGATATGTACTGTCCTTCAAAGAGTCATACAGGATATAACGTACTGGTAGTGCATAAGGCTTTGTCTGTCGCTGCTCATCAGCTACCATGAATACCAATACATGAGAGGCTGCTGTTCTCTTCTCTGTACAAATTTCTTAGGTATTCAAGCATTTCATTGAGTTCATCGCGAATAGCAGCTATGACATTTGGACTGCATTGAGCATCTTCATTAATTTGCTGTAAATAGCATGCACACACATCTATGTATTCATCACAGATTTGGTGCAGCATAGCGTACTCATGTACCTCCCACGAGAGTCTCATCAATGTGCTTTCAGGTGTGTTGTTGTCCCCCTGCTTTTTGTTGAATTTCGCCACTGCTGTTTTTTGTCCCTCTCTGAGGAATACCCTGTCATCTTGTAAGTCTTCATGCCACCTCTGAAGGGAACCCACATTGCCATTAACTGTTTTGACAATCGACTTCAACCGGTTACGCCTGTCATTATAGTCACGGTACAGAGCTGCAAGGTTCCCATCACAGATGTCAACATCACCATGCCAAAGCTGCCTCTTGGATTCCTGCAGAACAGGATGCATGTCTGTCCCATCTGCTTTGATCCACACTCTTGTTCCTGGTGATATTTGTTTCAATTGTTGCAAAGCAGATGTCTGAAAGTTAAGAAAAAACAACACAATTTACGTTATAATCTTTATATAGTCTTGTTAAAATTTCAATGTTGATTCAAATAGATTGGGGTATCGGCTATTATGAATATCATGCACATCAGGTGTCAAATGAAAGAATGTATTAACGTGTTTACCTGTATTGAGGTGTCAGCTTTAAACTCATTCTCTTCAGCTCTGACTCTAAGTCTTCGTGTGCTCACAGATGGTATATTCACTTTTGCCTTTAGAAAAAAAAATCAGTTTAAAAATGTTTTATCCATAAAAGATTACATTTTATCCATATTGAAGAAAAGTGCAATGCATTATGAAGCAAATTCCTGTCTTGCTTTTGTTTATAACAGCACAAATATCTGACTGCATTATTGCATTGTAAACAAGTCAGTGTGTTGATATGTAAGTTTCTGTTTTGAAATCATTATTTGTTGGTACCACACTCCAATTAATTTCCAGGTTTCACCTACTAATACTTACATTCTGAGTGTGATAGTCCCCATTTGATACACCACTCCAACAGGGCCCTCGGTACAGCTGTACGAACCGTTCACCAAAATTTGCATACATGGTATCCAACCACTGCAGATAAATTTCCGGACACTTTACCTGAAAGAATAAAATTTATAATACGCTTTTGTTTAAAAAAAAATGAAAAAATAATAACTTAAACACATTGTCAGTTGAACAGAGTACAACATTTCAGGAGTAGGCAGATTAATCTACACAGTGTATGAAATAGTACACATATTAATGTCAGTGACTAATGAAATTTACCTGTGATGGAGCTGAACTGTTGAAGAATTTAATGGCATAACAAATCATTGGATATGGCATTCTATCTAGTGGCATTCGTGGTGATCCATCATCTCTTTTTAAACCAATGGCTTTCAACAGCTCATAAGGGATGTTATCTTCATTTCTTGATTGGAGCATGAGCATGACATCAGTGGACAGCTGGACGTAGTCATTTGGAGGGTAGACAACATTACGATGTAGTAATAGTGACTGAAAGCTATGCTCTGTAGCTGGCAGTAGGTTCTTCTTCTCTGTTGATGTTACCAGCGACTTTAATACAGATAACTGGTCACTTGCACTCATTGATGAGAACACTTGCTCTATGACAGTTGATTTTACTTCAGGGGACAGCATGTTTACTACTTCTGGGCTTGTTAGAAGAGATAATGGTGGTATGTCTGAATTGTGTACTCTCAGAATCTGTGGGGTTTGAAGTCCATCTGCAAGAGTTGATTGAGATTGCGACTGTGTAGTTGTTGTACCTATGTGATCAAGATCAAGATCAACCTGCAAGATTCCAAACTTCATTTCTGCCTTCTCAAGGGTGCCAAATCTTGCTTTTAGTGAGTTTTCACCTTCTACTGTACGTTGTCTACAAGCACTACCTGCAATAAAATGAAGATTAAAACACTGAATATACTTTTCTTTTTTTCTTGAGTGGAAGTTTACTATTTACCCACACTGTCACAAATTTTTATTAATTATACATTCCTTATGATCACTCCATATTACACGATTCGTGTTCTCTACTAGGAGGCATTATAATACGCCACATGCTCATTCATTGTCGCAATTCGCCAGAATACGTCACGTGATGAGAAAAGAGATACGTCTAGTCCCCATCGGATCAACAAAAGTGACGTCAGAGGGTATTTTTTGAAAGCTATTTCCCTAGGGACATTAAAAACTATATATCAATACAACATGAACATGTGTTGTGTTATAAAACATATAGAGCCTGGTCTTTATTCGGGCTATAGCGCTCGTCTATTACCCCTCGTGGCCGTGTGTTAGCAGAAACACATCGCTATACCCCTCGGCCTACGGCCTCGGGGAATAGCGATGTGTTTCTGCTAACACACGGCCCCTCGGGGTAATAGACGGGCGCTATAGCCCTCATGACCAGGCAATAGGTGTTTCATAATGCATCTTGTAGAAATTAATGGTGTTAGCAATACAAAACAAAATTACAAAAAAATCAGTCAGCAAATATACATAAATATAAACAACTAAAACATACCTGTTCTCCCTTTCAAACCCACTTTATTTACTTCAGCTGCAGCTTCAATCCAAAAAGGACTACTTGCCTTCATATATGGCCATTCGCTGAATTCATGTTCAAGTTTTGATAGACTGATGTACTCAACAAGTGCTTTTTCTTCATCAACAGTCCACTGACATTTCTTTGACTGCAAATGAATATTACAATGTTGTTATTCCACAGGACAGCACATACGTAAAGAAATTTCATAACCAGAAGCTACATACATACATGTTGGTAAACCTTTAACTCACCAGCACACAAAATGACACTTACTAAATATGGTGATTGCATTTAAACCTACATGATATAGCCTATATAACGTTTAATCAATTTTGAAAAAATCATGACTGTATAACAATTTTTGTCATACATCATTTATTCTTGTGTATCATTGGACAAATAGTGACCTTATTAGCATTCAACTTTGGGAACCATATGTACATGAAACATGGTGGGTAAAGTTAACACCCCCCTTTACTGTTAGTAGGTACTATTTTAGTAGGTACAGCATGGCAAATTACTTACTGTTTTTATGACTCCAAGGGCATGTTTCTTTTTGACTGGTTTTTCTGGAGTAGTTTTGGTGGGTGATGAATGACCATTGAACAGCTGCCGCTTTGTTATTTTTGCAGACATTTTGTTAAAGTTACCATCACCAACTCTACACTACATCTACATACACTACGTTTCTTTTTTCCACACAAGCTACATTGTTGTATGACTGTGCATACCTGTCCGGGATACCTGTGAAATACATAATAACAGAAAAATAACATGAAGCATTCCTCACTGATAATGACAATCTGATGATACCCAATTTTTTTCAAGCCAAACCAACCAGCCAGCCTGTACACATGACTAGCACACCATGGTGGTAGAAAAGCCCCTACCCTACATCTCTCTCTTTACCTCCGTGCAGGCGAGGTGATAATGGACGGATCGTGAAGCAGCTATGTACCCCGGCTATGCACTAACAGCAGGGCCTGTGTAAACATTACGTCCAGCATTTGTTTGCACAAAGCTGTTATGAAGCAAAATGATGAACGAAAATAGAGCCCTATAGCTCCTGAACGAGTGGGGTCGATAGGGGTCGATTGGAAGTTTTGATACAATCCTATACTCAATTTTACAGTATGACTATTGCTGTCTTTAAAACCCCTAAGATTTACGAGAAAATCGGCCGGTGAAAAATACATGCAACTTGACTTTCGGTTCGTTTGTGCAACCAACCAAATTAAAATGGAGAAATACGCCTCTGTTTTGATGTAAAAGCTGTCTATGAATATAACCCAGCTATGCTGGTGAACAAAAATCACAAGTGATCTGAAAATGGGGTCATGTAGGTGACAATGTACCACTCACCAGCACTTGAAAAACTTCCGTGTTCTGGCGTCTTTGCCCTCACAGCGCTACCATTTTGCCGCGGTGCATTATGGGATAAGTTCCAGCGCCGCCTGGATCTCAACATTACAAAACACACTAGTATCTTTGCTGACGCAATTTAAAGTTACATAGTAGGCCGAAAGGCCGAGTTACAGAATCAGGTGCGGAATTGTGTTTTTTCCTTAAACTTTTTTTTCTGAACTACGTGTATTCCTGTGTATGGAAGCTAAAGTTGCTGATAATGATAAACATGACAAAAACAAAACCAAAAACAAAACAAAACAAACAAAAAAACCAAAAAAAAAACCAAAACAATAGTTATTGCTTTCTAAATAGCGTTCTAAATTTATATATTATCTGAAGTTTAGAAAGTTGGGCTTGAAGGGAAAAGGTTTTCCAACGACATTGGATAGTTACAATAATAATCGCTTTGTAAATAGCTGAAGTTTAGGAAGTCAGGCTTGCAATAAAAAAGTTTTCCAACGATATATCGGATAGTTACAATTATTATACATGGTATGCCTGTATCGCCATTCACCTATTCTTTTGACGGTCCTGATATGAACCCGTATGTTAACTAGTTAAAATACGAATTATATTTTCACTGTAACCGAACTACTTACAGCTACGCGTACGCGTGACCTTCGCTGGTATGTTCATATACATGTAAAACAGCTGAGCGAATAAGACTTGTGACACTCCGAAACGTCATTGTGATTATGGTCAAAATTTTGTTGTTTGCAGTCAGTTCACAGGCACTGCACTTGGGTACAACTACGGTTGTACCAAAACACACAAACGAACGTATTGAAAGTTTGTATATTTTGCCGACACCTGTCATTCATTTCACGGATGGTCCCATACAGTGCAGTGTTTTCATGTTGTCTACGCTGCTGAAGATTGGTTGGACAGTGAATCATGATAGAACCGCTATACGACAAGTTTACTGTTGACGAGTTTAAGTATCTAGGTGGTGAATTACATCGTTTACAGCCATAAATGAGCCACAAAAATCCAACCGCACTGAAAATACTCGCGACAGACAAGGTGCACATATTATATTTTGATTTGTACCTGTCAGTGAGATTCACAGGGCATGATCATATCCGGTGCGGGTGTCGGATACAATGTAAGATACTAGGTAGATTTGGTTCAAGTCGGTGAATTTTTAAAAAATAAAATAATTTATAATAGTTTCTCTTGTGTCTCTCCTATTTCGTACAAACCTATTCGGAATTTGCTAGCCCAGGCCATGTTTTCCAAGCGATTGAATGCGGTACCTTTGAGTCTGCGTAGTCTAGTGATTTAGTTTCCAGGTGAAACTCCCCTGTATACAGTCGCGTCCACTCCACTCTTGCGCGTTTCACATGAAAGCAAAATACATATTATTGCGTTCACTCCACTCAAACATCAACAAATCACAGACTTGAACCAAGTCTAGATACCGTAGGAAAGCCAAACTGTCGTTTAGATTGTTAAAAGAAGCTTAATTCTATTTAGGCAAGCCAGTAACAAAAATATTCGATCAGACGTTGTAAATACCTTTAAAATGTTTTATTTGTACAGCAACAAAATCATGAACGAGTTACAACGCTTAGCTTGTAAAGTATAGAGTGTACTCACTTCACGTTTTCCCTAATCCGCTCACAAAACCCTTTCTAAGATTGTAAATTCGGCATAATTGACGTCTGAGGACATGTATAATTTTCGAGATAAAGTGACTGGTACGGGTATTATATTCACTATGCATTCATAGATGTCGCAGAGCTGCTTGCTCTCAGCTGTTCACAGTCGATCGAGTTTGAAATCGAACGCTGGCGCGGCGCGAGTATTTTGACCCGATTTTGGCGGGCCTCATATCTTTCGCGAAGGGATGAGGTTATGTTTTAAAACACGAAAACACACTCATTTTACACACTCCGGCCTATGTTTTACGTCCACCGCCATTTTACACTCAAAAGAAATCTTCTTCAAATTGTAAAAACCTGTGTCGACATTTAATATTTAAATTGTTTGCTTTAGAAGTGTGCCATAAACCCTCATTGAAGTGGAATGGCCCAACAGCGAAATAATACAAAGAAGTGATACGGTTGTCATCACTCCTTAGCAACCAACTTTTTATGAGTACAGCGAGGAGCAAGCAGGATTGATTTCAGTTGATTTCGTCGCTAATTTCGGAACGTCATTAGGAAAACAGTCCGAACCAAGGCATGCATCTCGTGATGTGTCCGCATTTTGACTCGTTGCTGCGCAACTCATCAAAATACGGACACATCACTCGAATACGACGCGGTATCGCCCAAACTGCGTGTAATAACCCTAATAATTATCACTCTGTAAATAGCGTTCTAAATTTATATAATTTATAGATTAGCTGAAGTTTAGAGAATTAAAAACTATAATTATCGCTTTTATCGCTTTTTTTCTAAATTAGAACGCTTTTTCTAAAAAGATAATTGCCGTTTTTATCCGATATATCGTCGGAAAAATGTTTTACTCCAAGCTCGAGTTTCTGAACTAAAACTAATTTTAAATTTAGAACAATACTAAGAAAGCGATAATTATCGTTTTTTATCCAATGTCTCATTGTGAAAGAAAATATAACCCGGCAAGGTGCGTTCTAAACTTCAGTATATTTAGAAAGTTTAGAACGATAGTTAGATCAAGCTAATTGTACCTAACCTTTCATAAGTTTAGATAAAGATTTAGACAATTATAATTTAGCCTTACAGTACTACAGCTGAGTCCCGGACTACTCTAATTCGAGGCCATATTTTCAAATAAACGGTGTTTGCTGGAAAAGTACACTAATTCAAAGCTTCGATTCCTCATCCTGCATCGCATAACCTCATATCCGCATTCTGCATGGCAAAATGGCATGTCCGCATTCTGCCTCGCATAATGGCATGTCTGAATGTTGTATCGCGTGACTTCATTGCGCATAATCAAATGTTATTTCGCATTGAATCTTCTTATTGTCGAATTCTCGCATTCTTCATGTAAGTATGGCAAGTCTTAATGTCAAAATGATCGCATTTTGCATGTCATCATGTCATGTCGTAATTACGAATGTCAAGTCTCCATGTCCAAATAATCGCATGCATTTTGCATCTCATCATGGCATGTCGTAATTACGAATGTCAAGTCTTCGTTTCCAAATGATCGCATTTTGCATCTCATCATGGCATGTCGTAATTACGAATGTCAAGTCTCCATGTCCAAATAATCTCATTTTGCATCTCATCATGGCATGTCGTAATTACGAATGTCAAGTCTTCATGTCCAAATAATCGCATTTTGCATCTCATCATGGCATGTCGTAATTACGAATGTCAAGTCTTCATGTCCAAATAATCGCATTTTGCATCTCATCATGTCATGTCGTAATTACGAAAGTCATGTCGTAAATACAAATGGCATAGCTTAATTTTGGCAGGCATTCAACGCCATACACATTTACACCAAATAATCTTCCTGCTTCTATTGCACATTCTTATTTAGTTTAAGAGGAGTGAAGAACAAGGGAGTGGTTACTCTGAAAGAAATATGTACTGGTATGTGCCACCTGCATGGGTCACATTTTAAAGAGATGCTCTCAGCTTTGGCGGCACAATCTCACGTGACAATAGTTAGAGAACCACCCCTTGGTGAAGAGAAATCGTGATTCCACTATTTACTTTTCCAACCACTTACAAAACTTGATTGGTATGCCTTTTTGTCTATTGTTAAGTTTACAGTGTTGGTTTATTGGAGTTTCAAGAACGCAAACATGCCGACCTGCGATATCCGAAAAAAACGTAGGTTTATTATTCCTAGGCCAGCTCAATATCAAATGCCAATGGTATTTAGCAGCGTAAGTGATTTATACAACCCTCTTTGAGTATAAATTATTTTGTCATGAACAAACACGCTAAGCGTCCCTTCAAAACTATCCTTAGCTTTATTCCTCAACTATAACTTCGGACGACACACACTGTTCAACTCTTCCTCTGTGTCTTCTACGACAATCTAACTCTAACTAACAGTTTTGTCCTGTTTGTCAGTGCAGCAATGGCAAGTACTCTAGGTAGGTCAACACGCTTTTATATTTTTATGTTGAAATTTTTAGACTCTTTAGTATAATATTTGATCCAGGAGTAAACACTTTCCTGGTGGTAATCGTTAGGCTGTGTTAAATTCTATACTGTTCAATTTAGATGCAAGGCACAGACATTTTTGACCAGCATTATTCGGATCTCTTTTCTATTAAAATATAGGATTTATATCTCAAGCAATTTCAAACTGACAGTAACCACAGATTTTAATGCTTTTCTTAAAACATTACGAACTTGTTCGACTCAGTGGTATTAATAGCTGACCAGCCTTTTCAGGACGAAGTAATTCCCACCTTCGGTGTTACTGACAATATAGGAACTTTATCGATGCAAACTTAATTATTGCTCTTAAATTTTCCGTTCCAAATATACATTTGTGCTCTATAACAATTTGTGTGTATTTGACATGCATTCACGCTAAAAACTCTCCAACCACATTCTTATTTTGTGGAGTACTCTCAGAGAATGGATCACTTTTCAAAAATCCGTAAATGAGGGCGACTTTTCGTACAAATAATTCCACAAACATTGGTAGATATAGTCATTATACAGAAACGGAAATATCCAAATAATAATGAAAATGTTTTTACATGCAAATGACTAATGGTGAAAGATATAGAAGGTTTGTCAATAAAGTCCCTAACAATGGTTATCTGCTACCCTGTTCGATTAATGACACACAACTGTGTAAGAAATTAGTACTTCGGCGATCGCTACCAGAACGGGCAAAAATTTACATCCTACTATAAATCTGAAAGATCGTTTTCATTTGGATCTTGTTCAGCTCATCAATATATCCGAACTGAACTCTGGTTCCAGTATCCTTGCTTGGCCCCGCGTGAAACTTGTGGTGTACTTCAAATATGATGGCAAAAGTGTTCAAAAACTGACATTTTGAGTATTTAAACACCGGCATAGTTGAAGTCATAAATTACAACAGGATAGGTCAATGATCAACATAAAGCCAGCAAAAATATGTATTGTAAAAACAGTTTTTGTAATTCCTTTGACTCAACAGAAATCAAGTCAGTACCTTACGCCCCTAGACAAATATGATCATAATGCACATACTACCTAGGCTTCACTTTTTATATCACATCGCCCTTCTTTTGAATTTTTTGAAGTTCTTGCCAAGTCATGGAAGGACCAGTAGATGTAACATTTGATGATTTTTACACTGTTTCTTTTTTATTTTAATCTCAACAAAAGACCCTTGTTCTGCTTCCAAAAGCATGTTTATATACTTCATATACAGTTTTCAATTTGTCAGTTCAGCCTCTATATGTTTAGACTGCATTGTTATTGTGGAAAACTGAATTCTGGTCAGGAATAGAGTTCAGTTGTCAACAATAGCATTGTATTTTACCAATGCTTTGGAGAGTAGCACAACAACTTGATGTTGATATACCAAACAGAAGTTGTGAAAATCATCAATAATTACAGCTTTTTTCCGTTTCGGACATGACAGTCAACGGCCGATAGGCAATAACAATTTTTCCCGCTTGTTAAGAGAGACATGAATGAGAGGCAATGCATTTAACTTGACTTCAGTTGCATTGGCACGTACAGTTCGATAGGAGCACAGAGTAATATCATAGACAGAGTGGCAACAGCTATTGTTTAAGGCGTGAAGCGGTTACGTAAGCAATCCATGTTTGCCTCGCCTCACGAAGCTCTTGGTCTCTTTTCCGAAGAGTGCCGACCATGCACCCTTCGGTAATTTTCGGATTTTCACCAATTGTTAAGCGAAAGTATGTTCGACAAAGCTTGTGTTGTAGTTGTCGTGTGGTGCTGATCGGAATTGATGTGCTGGCGAAAACGCGAGTGTTTTGAGCTTCAGGAAAGTGGGTTTTACCGTTTTAAAAATTCCTCTCATATTTTTATGAATATATAATGAGTGTGTTTGAACCAAATTTGAAAGTCTTTTATCGATACTGTCTGGTTTACTCAATGGTTTACGGTCAGTCACCCGTCTTTTACACGTGCGCCAAGAAAGGACATGTTTATGAAACTGCTGGCGTGTAATGTTTTGATTGGCGTGAGGCAGTGTTTCTGGCCTGAGAGCTCACAAAGTAACTATGGTTGCTACGCGACTGGCAGTACGATGCCATCTCGTCGTATGTTTCGCATAATCTCGTGTAATTATCAACCACAAACCAAGCCTCCAAAAAGTTTAACACCTTTGAAGCTCATTTTAATATGAAAAGCCAATAGTCTACCGAGACGACCGTGGAACAAAAGGCATGCAAGTGTTGCCACTCTGTCTATGATATTACTCTGTGATAGGAGTAACATACATAACTATGCTTAAAATCTTTACAATTCTATTGAAAGAAGATTTATAGAGGTGTCACCATACAAACTGACTCTGAACTATCTTTGAGTGTGCATTTAGCATTATGTTAAACATTCATGCAAACTCTATTCCTTGCAGAGTCATATTCATTTTTGCATGGGTATTTGAACTTACATGGACATGAAACGGTTAATTTTCACATTACTACTCTGACGAACGGATATGTACGTGGATTAGCCTTAACGTGTATGCAAGCAAACGAATTTAAATCACTCAACCTTTTAATGCGTTTATCGTGTTTTATGTTTGACATAAAAGATAAATACTTGTTGCTTGGAAGGAACTTGAAACATCAACGTTTTCTCTCTGTTTTCGCCAATTAAGGTAGTATGTGTCTTGAAAAGTAAAGACTTACATTTTTGCTCAAACTTTTTCTTCCAGGAACCTTTCAACCATTGTCTTTCAAGATGTGGAATAGAAACTACTGGTCACCGTGCAAAATTTGGTATTATAGAAACAAATTCAATAATATTTTACTGATGTTTGAAACTCAAAATGGCAGCCATCCCTGTGTTAATTCTATGGAGAAAAATAAAGCTTCATAAAATAAAGGCGGTGAAAATTTATATATTCCAAAACCTTCAAAATGGAAAACTATTATACAAGTTTGAGAGTCAGAAAAGCTGTCCCCGAGGCGCATTCTACCTTAAACAAGAAAACCTTTGTTTGGAAATATCTAAAACTTCAATGCCATTGACCTTGTAGCATTTGTTTGGGAAGGGGGTAGTCCGCAAAGTTAATGTGGTCAAATTTCTGTACCGAGCATGCTGTCAACACACATAGGATGTTACCGGAATTTTCTGGCACTTAAGGACATGGTAATTTATTATGGCGCCGGATTTTTCCGGCAATCAAGATGGTCAAGGCGTTAATCTCAAAAACTCTCAGAAACCATTCCTTATCAAGTGCTTAGCATTTAACAAGCAATAACCAAAGTTGTCCGGGTTTTATGATGCCAGGTATACTTATATTAAATCATTCAAGTCTGACGACATAAACAGTTTCATTTTGAAACCTACGTTTTGCAAAACAGAAAGCCTGTATTCCCAGTGACAATGATGGTGTTTAATAATAATCATTTTCACAGAGAAATTGGTACGTACTCGCCCATACTATCACCAGACATTCTACGCCCTAAAACCAATGCTGTGTATGTGATGTCATTTATTGACACATCATAAATGTTCACCCTGTAGCGTTTGCATTCCAAATTGTAAAGCCAGCCAGTGTTAAATCATTGACAGAAGTTTAAGTCGCCCCGCTAACGACCCACAGCCGTTAACTGTTACCAACCATCGCGATATAATCTGCTTGAGGCCAACTTGTGGACTTGGTATAACTGACATTTCGACTGCGAAAAAGGTATGACACAAATTAAGTATGCAGATCGTTCTTCGTGGTTTTCTATTAATTACGCGTGATTGAAATAATGATGAGGGCCTTTGTTTAACCTCCCCTACTAAGTGTAAACACGTGCGTTTACAGGGTTTCCTAGACAAGCCTTTCCTTCATGTCTTTCGGTTTCGCTCAGAGGTGCAGAAAGGCATTTAAACTAACGTTTGTACTGTTATTGTAGAAACCAAACGTATCAGCATCAGCATAGTGAGCAAGTATTTGTCTACCTTTCCTGCATCGAGAGCAGTGAAAGCAGTAAAATACGGTACCCGACTTTTCGGTCAACTCATGTCGGCATGCAACTGACTCTGAAACAAACACGCTTATGAAGTGTATTTTACCTAGTGGTGAATGCCATTGTTTGAGATATTCAGAAACATCGATACGAGCATTTTCCAGATTTTGGGACAACCTTATCATCAGCTAAAACAGCTGTCGCCTATCCTTTCCTTGAAACGGACAAATAAATGTTCGCGTGATTTTGTCTGAGTGTGTGTCAAAGCTAAGTCACATGTGAGATGTTGCTGAGTTGTGCACGCGGGATATACTTGTCATTGAATTTCATGGAACAAAGTATCGCTAAGGTGGCTTGAAATTTCAGGAGGTTTGCATAGCAGCAAAGATAATCGCAACATCGAATAGAAAACCCTTCATTTAGCGAGTTGTTGCTGGTAGCGGCCACTGTTACGAGGGGGTACAAAAGAGCGTCATAACCGAACAGTAGAGATCAGGTAATAAGTGTTTTTTTTATAACACACCACGTGCTTGTGCTGTTCTATGTCATTTCTTTCCATGTGCTTTAATGTACTGGCACTGCAACAATACATGATTTTGGGGAGTTTATTGAATGATTGTCAAAAGCGGTTATAGTACCAATTTTCCACAAAATAGCAAAAACTGCTCTGAGACCACCGAATGACGTCCTTGGTTTAACGTGAATATTTGTCATCAATGAATTCTTCAGGTTCCTATGCTGTTTGACTGGAACATCTTGCTGTTTTTAGTCAGATGTTCGTCTTTAACCCCGGGCGCTCATCGTGCTCAAAGCTGCACACGACACAAAATGCACCGTCATGTAAACGGACACTTTTTAAATTACAATTTGCCTAAAAAATAGTCGTTGAAAAAGTACGCTATGACGTCACTTATTTCGAACCAGTAGGGGCTGAACATATCAATTTTCTGGTCACGTGACGTGTTCTGGTGATTCGTGACATCTGCACCAACCTGATAAAGTCCTACATTTAGGACGAAATCTTGTGTCAACATTACCAACGCAATAAACTGAAAATTTACAACCAGATCAGTAGATGTGTGTAAATACATTTATCTGCTATTACCAAGCCACGCTACGAATAACACAGTAATAAGCAGAGCAATCAGCTGAAACAAAGTTAACCGAAAAAGCTGTTAAGAACGCTCTCAAAGGAAAGTGACCTCACCTTTGCGCCACTTTCTGAATATCATTAAAAAGGCGTCGCTCAGGATATGGGTGAAAGTGTCCATCAAGCCCATAGACGTCATCGACAAATACTTATTTTTCCTGACTTCACCGTTGTAGTGTCAAACATAAACGTACTGTGTGCATGGAACCAAATCTATATTTATCTTACGCAAACAACAAACTCTCAGAAAGTGGCTTTGTATAACAATAACTATTTGTGTGACTGTACAGCGATTCGCATTTGACGACACCTCTCAGTGAATTAACAAGAGGTTTTCATGTGTATGACAGATAGGGTATTTCTGATCCATGATAGTTCATCCACGTAAGTGGATGTGTAACCACAATTCCAATTGTGGTGTTGACACCACTTTCGGAGCGGTGGTTGCTAAGAGATGAAGACACTTTGCAGAAAGGTAAAAATGTCATCAAGTAACAATGAGTGCTCATCTGGAGAAGCTTATTGTGAATCTCTGTGCATTTTCTTCCACTTTACTATACAAACCACTACAAGAGTTTCTTTCTGGGGCTTGTCACATGTTCGACTGATATCAAAGAAAGTGCATATTCATTAACTACTACCATGCGATTCTGAGGTAGTGTTTGTAAATGAATGTCTCTTTCAAACGGAAGTCTACAATACGACAACTCGTGTAAATGCAGAAATAAACGCGCAATTGCTGAAAACATTGATGGTGCGCACTAAAACTTTCGGTTACAAAACATTGGATTGCAGAATCGTCAAGGGCAAATTAAAATGAGATTTATAGCTCGTTTTGCGCACATAAATATTTTTTAAGTAGTTCTTAGCTTCCCAGGAGAGATGGAAATAGAATACACGAAAGTGTCACACATTACGAAGACCAAGCAATTTCACCGCATTTCTGTCGGGTAGTAAGAAATATTCATTTCATTGAAATGTTATAATAAAGCACGATTTTCTCGTTCACTTAAACCGCATTTACTTTTGAGCTCATTATTCATTGAGTTTTGTGTAAAAATGTTGAAGACTGCTTTGCAAAAACAAAAAGACGCTTATTTCATCTGTGAGACAACCGGTTAAAAGATCAAACGAGCATATCAACGTCCTGGAAAGCGTACGAGTACCCCATCCCATTCTTACGTGTATTTCACAAAATATGTATAAGGTGTTCTGCTATTAGAATTCAACAGAAATAGTATACATAATGTTTGTTCTGGACCACTTGTGGGCTGTGGGACTCTTAAATCGGCAAATAGACGCTCCCATCCCAAAAAATGCCTTAAATCCTCTTCATTGGGTAGAGGTCGCGGAGGGATGGGCTTTGCGAGGGGTATTCCCTGATGGGTTGGTAACCCCTTTGCTGCTACTCTCTAAATGGTTGTTCAATATCTGCTGGATGATTCCTCTAAGTGATGAGTGGGTAACCCGTTTGCTGCTGGTGGCTCCTTTTGCTGCTACTCTCTAAATGGATGTTCAATACCTGCTGGGCATTTCTCGCTAAGAAGTAAACTCACATCACAGGTCATTGAATTGAATTTCCGCCAGCCAGGCGTATTCCTTTGCAAATACTAATTTAATCCTACCGAAAGCCCTCTGCCTCTGTGCCATAGTTTCGACACCTTATTTTTGAAACCACACTCAATAGAGAGATAACTGATTTGCCACCTCCTTACCACACAGAGCAAGACTTCATGCATGATCTTTTCCTAAGTTTGTGTCTGTGAAATTAACAAAACTCTGCCATGCATCTTCGGCCGCAGAGCTAAGTAGAGCTAAATTTATGCCACTGACAGGTACTTTTTCCATTCCTCATTGCTGTACTTTTGGATAACCCATTACCACTGGATATTTAATTGGAAAGAACAGGGCGCACCGTAAGGACACAACACTCTCATCAGCGAAAGTGTGTCCCAAACAAACACCTGTTATTATGGGGCTTGGGAACTTCCATTTACCAATTTAAGGGGATAGGCACCTTTTTACAAAAGACCCAATTTTCAAATTGGTAAGTGGAGGCTCCCTGGCTCTTCTCAAGTGACCCTAGATTTTAGACTTTTGGGATGGGAGTCTACGCTTGCCGATTTAAGAGTCCCAAACCCACTAGTGGCCCAGAACAAACATTCTGAATGCTACTAATAGACCACAGTAAGTATATTTTAACTAACTGTATTACAGGCATGACGACCAAATGCATACCTCTGTGTTATCCCAACAATTTCAAGTGGGACAGGGACGAATGTAAACTGGTTAAATGTGGTAAAACCAGGGGTAAACTTGTGATGTGTGAGGACGCTCTGGATATCTTTCATTCCATCGATGGACCAATCTGCCCAGTAACTGTCACTGGTCCTGCAAGGACAGGGAAATCATACTTGGCCAGTCAGCTGATCGAGCCCAGGCCATTTGACTGCTTGTTCAAAACGTCAAGTAAAATGCAGCCAGAGACGATGGGTACGTAGAGTAATCATTATACAGTTTAGTGATGAAATGATATGATACAAGGCCTAAACTGTTCATGAATTCGACCCGACGAACATTACCAGGAGCAAAAACTTAGGATAGAATCTGGAAATTCATCTTGCTGCTGCTTTTGTGCAATTTTAGTGCTTCTGCCACCTATTTAGCGCGCACATAAATGTTTCAGGTAACCCAACCTGCGCCATGTAAAACCCTCCAAACTTATTGTTTTCGTATTTCAAAATTCAAGCACGATTGAGCCAAACGTTGCTGTCCTTTGATCAGTCCCATAAAAATAAAATGTTTTCCATTCGCAAAGAATCAAAGTCCCGGCCGACCTCCCCTGAATCTGAAGGCCGTGTTAAATGGAAACACATACTATTTTTATGCATTAAACGTAGGAATATGGATGAGTACCGAGGTATTTAAGAAGACTTTGGAAAGTGGCGAAGAAGTGACAGTGGTGTCCTGGATACGGAGGGACTTGGCGCCTACGACGCAAATAATCAAGACGATGTGCACCTTTTTACCTTGATATGTCTCCTGTCTTCGGTTTTGGTCTACAACAGCAGAGCAACCATGACGGCAGAAGATATAACAAAATTGGGGTACGAATAAACCAGTTCAATTTTTTCTTTGTTTCTTCTCACAATTATTAAATATATCCAGGCCCCTACTCTGCTAGTTTTTTGCTCACTTTAAAGACCGTTGAGTTGAAATTCCTTTTTTGTAAAAACCGAATTTTCAAAGTTCCCTCCGAGAAACTTTACGCAGGAAAAGGCAACTTCAAATTTAAACTTCGGTAGTTATTTTTACTTGATCTAAAATTTGAAGAATTAGTCGTATTTTTACATATGTACCACAGTTTACTTGCATCGAAGCGCGCGTAGTACCGGTATTTGCACTGCAGTGCAATACCAAAAACATTATGCCATTCCTTTATGTAAATGAGTATTTACCAATTTTGACCCGGAACTATTTTTGTTTGTAAACACAAAAAATGTCGTCTACAAGATTTCATTTCACTTTGGTTCGATGCTAGTTATAGTAAAATGCATGACATTACCGATTAAAAACTACGACAAAGAAAATTGCATGTACTTATTATAGTGTGAGGATGATTTTTATTATCCGGAAGAGCAGTTTGTTTGTCAGCGAAGCAAAAACATTGACAACGGGCGACGTCCGTTTCTAGCTCCATGGATACACGGTACACGGCGGCCATCATACATCGAAACACACGTAACTGCGGGCGCAACGAAGAATTTGCAGAGACGTTTTTGCCAGTAGTTTTCTCACCGGACATTCCCTGTTTACAATAGAAAGTCACTTTTGCATGCAGTTTATTCTGTGCTTGTGTGTCCTACACGCTATTGATAACAGTGAGCTCTTGTGTGCCACGGTGAACGCTGAAATTCGATCGTTCGACAAGTTAAGTTTGCCGTATCTTACTCTTAAATTCCTTTTAAAATCTTCGAACTGTTATTTGTATCGATCATTTAGAAGAATTTCAAGTTCAAAATGTGAAAAAATCAAAAGCGTTCCATGCTCAAAGTTCTCTTCTGTTGGCTATCTATGGCATGTTGCCACGTATGTGTGAGCGATCGCAAGCAGCGTTCGAGCCCTCGACGTTCCTCTTATGTCATCATTGATAAACAAGTAAACAATCAAATCAAAATAGAGGGTGTGGCGGCGTTGACCAATGAAAAGTGAAAGCTGATTCGATGCCTCATTACAGTGATGTCAATGTTATATAACTCTTGTATTCCAGCAACCAGATACCCTCACTTGCCGTTTATAACCTCTAAATATAAATCCAATAATTTGGTCCTGCATTCGAAGCCTTAACCAATTGGAGGGCGTAGCGTAGTGTCTTCCACAACTCTTTACACAGGCAGTTTGTGCACCGTAGCAAATATTAAATATCGACTTTAAACCCTCTCATGTTTACGTCTCTTGTGAGAACGCAGCAAAAATTAGAGGCATGGCGGACTTTCAAATAACATTATTGATGTCTAACAATGTCCCTTTTTTTAACTCTGTAACTTTATCACGAGGAAACGACTTTATGTTTTGATGCATATGTTACTGTGAAATCGTGACAAACTGGCTATGCACAAACATGATAGTAAGCCTACATCCGATTGTATAGCTGCTTTTTTGAAAAGAACACCATTAGAAAGCCATACAATCTAGTCTATAATATCTATAATATATAGTACAGGTAAATCTCGCAAATTCAGTTCTTACTAAACCTTTCAAAAATACCATTAACTTACTGTCAGTTTGCATTTGCAAATTGCTGTCAACGTATCCTGTACGTTATCAGATACAACATATAATTTAGCAAGAAAACAAAGTTTATTGCAAGGTGGATTACCGAGCACAGAAAGACAATTGTATCATAATTCCTGTTTTATTTTTCTAACAATAAATAAAATGCCCCAGTTGATAACCAGCTGTATCCTGGCTGTGACATGTTTGTTTTCCTAAATAGGAAAGAAAATGTTTAAGAGCAAATTTTCTTGTATTTTACTATGGTTAAGTTACACACCACTCATCAGCTTGAGTTTGGTCGACAACAACGGTGCTGGTAATTTGTCTTTAACACTACATTATTTACATTCATAGTTTGGTAGGTGTTCTTGATGAAGTCATTCGTGGAAAAGAGGTCAGACTGTCCGATGAATCACAGGCGAATGACTTCAGAAAGTTCTTCCCAAATTTTTTGTGGGTGATTCGTGACGTCACATTGGACTGTACTCTTCCCCGAGGTAGTAAATATGTAGAAGTTGATATGCACGAATAATGCTGAGAGAGGTAAGCTGTGATATATGGTGACTATGAATAACGAAAACGTTTTCCGTGCGCATGAGTATTTGTGTGTATAGTGGGAGTGGATTCCGTGTCAATGGGAGTGATGGATGTGTAACATTTTAGTCGGGCGCCACCTCGTGGCGACATGACTCATTCTGTCCCCAGTGCAGTGAGGGCGCCCACATTGTATGTGGTGTTTTCTGCCATTGAGTGTGTCACAAAATACGTCGACTCTTACTATCTGACCGACCAATATTTTTCGAGAAAAATTTCAATTCGTCTTAAACTTGCAGACTATGAGGTCAGGTGGAAAAATGGTTGTCAATTTTATTCATGAAGAGTTAAAAGCCTCGATATCATCGTTTTCTGTCAAGGTTCTTAACATTGAGGAGACCGATTGCCAACGCGATAAACATAAAAGAACGGAATCGTCTTCGTACAGCTCTGCTGACGTCATTTCCGGCCTTTTACTCCATGAAATTGCCCTTGCCAGCGACTAAATCTTCGGTCATGGCTGTGATGGATAGAGGGCCACACGTAATCGCCTTAGCCAAACATTCCTTGATGGCGTTGACGAGTTTATCTCCAGGTGTGGATCACTTATGAAACCAAAGAAAGCCTGGCCCTATATCGGAAATATCACTGGTTACCGTGAGTATTGCCTCCTTTTAATTTAATTTGTAGTTAAAGTGTACATCATTTTCATTTTAACTCATACGGCCTATCTGTTGAGCAGTTTTAGAAAAAAATATGATTTAAGTAAATACAGAATATGTTTATTAAAGTATCAACACCCAAAGAAAATATTTCTATGTATAGATCTCTGAGCGGAAATACTTCAGAAAATCATACAATCTCAGATAATATCTAAACCGATTATTTTGGTTTCAAGGCTTCGTAGACATAATTACGAAGCGACACTATTTCGCTTTCAATATTTACGAGAAACCAATAAATTTGGTTGTATAGTTGCATCTTGTGGTGGATGCTGATTCACAAAATCGTCATATAGAGCAGAGTAGGGCACATGAGAATTGCTCCCAGCGCGCAACTCCCCTCCAACCTTTGTGCAAAGTGTCCATCTCTATGGTCACTTATTGCGCGCACTTGCTGGATAATAGACAAGTAAAACTGTATAACTGATTTGGCCGGTCGACTATTTGCACCTTTCCGAAGAATGGCCGATTTTTTATTATAATAGTTCATGAAAGTCATTTGCTCCTTCGCTGACAGTGAATAAGACAGGGCCTCCGTTTGTAGGGTATCGTGACCTTGTCTCAAAAGAAGCATTGACGATTATATATGGTCGGCTATCCTTCCTTTGCGAATAGAGTGCACTAAGTCTTACTTTGCTGTCCCCTACCGACAGCTGTGTCTAACTATTGAACGGTCGATGTGTCATCCATAATGGCGGATTTCACCGGCCACGCGAAAGTTTTGGCGAATACCTTCATTAAGTTAACGCAATGCATTGCATACATGACCTGAGAAATATTCCATTGACCCTTTAAACCAAGCTAAATTCACCATTTGTACACTCCGTAAATATTTGAGCTTCGTTGCTCATCCTAGGGTTCTTGCAATAATGAAGTAGCGATGCACTTTTTGAATCCAATTTTAATTTCCTATCTCGAGCAGATAAGATCCGACGTACGACATATAAATAATAAAGACGTAGGATTCGAATGTTTCATTGCATTACAGACTCCTGAGCGAGAGGGTCTATGCATGCATTGTGCATAGGTAGCTGTGACACGCTGCGGGATAACCGACATAAGTTCACTGTTCATGGTTGTAAAGTATGTACGCGTCAACAGAAACACAATAAGACACTGTAATTTTTTGACAATACGATTTCTACTTCAAGCGAACGCTGATTCAGCTAGACTAGATCGATACGAGAGAGAATGCGAAAGAAACCTTTTTATTTTGTGACTTCATTAGTATTTTGGAGAGCTTCTCTATATAGTTTCACTTGGTCACATATACTGGTTAATTAATGAGCGGTACAGCATTTACTATAGAGAGACCTACACAATTCAGTCTTACGAGTGAGTTTTGTCAAAAGGCAGATGACTCTGTGTCATTGAAATACAGTTTACTTAAGACATATGCTTAGAATATCTCTGACAAAAGACGATATCTGTTGTGCAGGTTCCTATTGAGTAGTTCAATGAATGATACGTAAATGTTGCTTTTCTGCGTAAAGTTCAAGTTGAAAAAATCAAACTTTGTTTTAACTTTTGGGAGGACGCATGATGAATTAAACATGGGGAAATTTACCACTGATGAAATAACGTTTATGCTTACTCATTCAATCAGTATTGAGTGTGCAAAATATAAATCATTTTGACATTTTACTTGAAACAAGCAATCGTGTATTACAGTCATAATATCTCCATATATTTTTCCACGCACGAGGTTATCCAAACCAGACTGATACTGTTAAAGGTTGACAATTATAAAGTAGCCAGTAGTAAACATCTATTAACTGGTCATGAGGGATATAGCGCCTGCTCATTACTCCAAAGAGGCCGTGCGTTACCAGAAACACATCGCTATTCCCTGGGGCAGTATACCGAGGGTATAACGGGTGTATATAGGGGTAAAACAATGTGTTTCTGGTACCACAAGGCCACGAGGGCTGAGAAACGGGCGCTATAGCCGGAATAAAGACCGGGTTATAGGTGTTTTTAACACGCCACACGTTCATGTCGTATTATGTTGTGGTTTTAAATGTGTTTTGATATTATGCACCTCAAAAATCCAGTGCAAAGTGACAGGTTTACTTGGCGATTTCTCTACAGCCATAACAGTAATACCACTTTCTTCCGAGAAACATTACGCATACCTAGCAACATAATTTGCTGCACTTGAATCTTTTTCGTCTTTTAGCTATTCAAGTTACTCCGCTATTGGAACGGAAAATCTTCCTGTTTTAGAGAGAGACTGGTCGCTCATCTTTGGCGCTCATCGCCCGCTATCGTTTCAAGCTGCAGGCGACACTGCGGTCACGTGACTGGGCGCCTTTCCCTATTTGGATCCGAAACTATTTCCTAGAGTAATAGTCTTTCAAAACTACCTTCTGACATCACATATGTCGATTCTGTTGGGACTAGGGAACATATATAACCTGGTCTTTATTCGGGCTATAGCGCCCGTTTATTATCCCGAGGGGGCAATGCGTTACCAAAAATACATCGCTATTCCCCGAGTCCGTCGGCCGAGGGGTATAGCGATGTGTTTCTGGTAACACAAGGCCACTAGCGGTTAAAACGGGCGCTATATCCCGAATAAAGACCAAGCTATAGGTGTTTTATAACATGCCACACGCTCATGTTGCATTATGTTATGTTATAGTTTTTAATATGTTTTAATATTTTGCACCGCAACAATCCATTCTGACAACTTTACATGGCTATATTTTCACAGCGGTTACAGTAGTACATGGTACTACTTTCTTCCAAAATAGTCTAAGTATACCTGGCAAATCCTTTGTAGCACTTGAATCTTTTTCGTGGATGAGCTGTTCAAGTTCTTACGCTGTTGGAATGGAAAATCTATGTTTTAGAGAGAGGCTTGTTGCTCATCCCGGGAGCACATCACGTTCTAGTCATCCGCCATTATTTCAAAGCTGCAGACGACACTACGGTCACGTGACTGGACACTTTTCCAAATTTGGTCAAAACTATTTCCCTAGGGAAACAGTTTTTCAAAAAATACCCTCTGACGTCACTTTTGTTGATTCGGTAGGGACTAAACGTATCTACTTTCCCGTCACGTGACGTGTTCTAGCAAATCACGACACGGAATGAGCATGTGGCGTGTTATAAAAGTATCTTTTTTTCCGTCATGTGACGTATTCTGGAGAGTGAGCATGTGGTGTGTTATAATTCAAACTATTTGATCATTTCGCAAAAATATTTTGACAGGAAATTTTTGATTTCTCTCCATAGATTTTGCCGGACTGATAAGACAGTATGTATACGAGCTAGCCGTCGATGGTACCGAAATCTGCATGCAAACAGTTGGGAAAAGAGTGGTGGAAGAAACATTGGGGGAAATAGAAGGAAACGCATTCGTCGAATACTGCAACGACATGGGCAAATTCGCCGAGTTAGCACTTCCATGTCCTGATCACGAGATCTTCAAAAAGCATAACGATTGTTTTTTCAAAGCAATGAAGAATTTCGAGAAAAATGCTATGTATATCAATGATTTCGATCTGCTAAACAAGTACAGAAAGAATTTTGAGGTAGGGATCAACCTACTGTGTTTTGAACAGCAGGTCGAAAGATCGATACAGAAGACGACATTATTTTTCAATGCAGCTGATCATTTGATTGAATGATATCAGATCTTCTATTTTAATGGACATTTTACTTTGTATCAAAGTCTTTCAGATGTTTCTTCACAATTATTTTTAATAACATCTCTTCTTCACGCTTTACAGATCTTCTTCTTGTG
Source organism: Ptychodera flava (assembly GCF_041260155.1). Lineage (NCBI taxonomy): Eukaryota > Metazoa > Hemichordata > Enteropneusta > Ptychoderidae > Ptychodera > Ptychodera flava. The sequence goes on from NW_027248280.1 coordinate 2,428,676, forward strand.
TTTAGCGCTGTGCACGTTAATATGAACACTCCATGGTTTCTTAATGTTGACAATAACTATCTCTATTAGTCACTGATACACATTTGTCTGATACCAATTCCTTCATCTGTTTAACTTCCGTAATGTGCTATCCGACTCTTTATTTGCTTGATGATAGACCCCCAGTCTCTGTACTATTGACCAGGCTTACTGTGTTGCTAAGTCTCTCTATCTCTCTCCGTACATACCTCGACATTTTTCGCAGCAGTGTATGCCCACCTTTCCGCGTATTTATCTGTGTATATCTTTCTTTTTGAAGGAACGAATCTGCATATTTGCCAAAGATCACCACGTAATCATCGGCGGATACCTGAAAGGCATTTTTGAAGACAACGCCCAGAAATCCGATGCATTCTGCAAACAGCTCGCTATGGAACTAGTCAAACAGAAACTAGATCCTTTGATAAGTTCAAGTGCAGGATCACGTTCACTGTTGATCTCAACTCAGAGATCCAACTGGTCGAAAAATTATACAAGGAACAGGCACGAGGTCCACAAGACTTGCATGTGTATAAAACAGTATTGGCTGAGGTGGGGCATATATATATATATATATATATATATATATATATATATATTATATATATATATATATATATATATATATATATATATATATATATTATATATGTCTATATATATACACACACACACACACACATACACACATATATATATATATATATATATATATATATATATCTATATATATATAATATATATATATATATATATATATCAACTTTTGCAGAACAAGTATTTGTAATTGTTCTAACAAACTACATCGTCAAATTTGGTTTCTCAAATGTCGGGTTATTTCAAATAGAAGATTTTTTCAGTGTTAGTTTCCTTCATAAAGTAAATAAATGCCATAAATAAATGCCATGACGTTATCTAATTTCATCCTAGGAAATAACCAGAATTACTGACGCTGTATCGGAGGGCAGACAATGTATAGAAGACGTAAAACGTAAACGAGCCGGTATATCAAAGGCTCAAGTGATGAATATGGAGAAGGAGGAATTACAGGTAAGACGTAGTATTTTTGCATGACCAAGTGTATTTGTGGTGTACACCAGGTACAGACTAAATGTAATATGGAATTCCTACTTTTCCGTTTGCGAGAGTATGCCTAAAGTAATCGGACTTCAAATACTGAAAATAATAATGAACGGATAATAAATGAAAAAAAGTGTAGTCCATAGAGATGCACTCATAGCATTATAATCAAAGATTTATTAAATACAGAACATACAAGTATAAATTGCGATGATGTAATCTAATTGTGTTGCCTCTGCAAAGTAGAGGCTGACGACAACGTAACATTGAAAATTACCAAACTGAGCTGAAGCTCCGTGATAGAGGTTTTAGCACCTGTCAATGTATTTCTAAACCCGAATAATTAGTGTCAGTATACCACCACACTTGTGCTTTTTGAACCGAGCTCTAAAACGTTTCTCGTCGTCTTGAAATAACCGGGATGAAAATTTGTTTTCTACTGATCTGGTTTCTACGAATGGTTGTCTGCTTCTATTTAGAAAAAGGAGATGTTCAGACAACAGATAATGGACATGAAACAACAAGTTGAAGAAGACATAGTAAGTACAAAAATAGTTGTACAATTGTCAGAATACCACCGTTGAAATACATAGGTTTTAGTAACCAATTAACCGTGTAAATGTTCCGTTCGTATCAATAACTTTTCATCTATAGCTTGATAATAGATGGTCATCTATAACTTTTCATGTAGCACATACGGGCTTTTAATTTTGGTGACGAACAGTACCTATGAGGAACACCTATGTGACTTGATGCCTAAACACACAAACAAATAAAATACATACATAGATACGCACATTTTTAATACCTTGGCCTACCCGCATGTACCTATCTACCTACCAACTTACCTACCTACCTACCGACCTACCTACCTACCTACCTACCTACCTACCCAACCAACCAAACCAGCCACCCAACTACCATGACCCACCCAAGTACCTATCTAACTACCTACCTACATACCTACCTACCTACCCGACCACCTCGCTACACTCCCACCCACCCAACAACCCACCCACCCGCCTGTCCGATCGAACCCTACCTTTCCCACCCACTCACCCACCTACCTACCTAGACCTACCTAACTACCTACCTAACTACCTACCTACCTATCTACCTACCTACATGTGTCCTATTTTTAGCAAGTACAATTTTTGTAGTTAGATGAATGGATATTTGGTCTATGGTTGGCTTGAGGGATTGTTGGCTTGCCTGTTTGAACATGTTTTCAATGATGCTAACTAACACATATGTCCGTAATTTCAGCGGAAGGCTATGCGTGAAGACGTGACCCGACAACAACAGCAGTCGAAGGCTGATTACGAAGAAACAAGTGCAGCAATAGCGTTTCAAGTAAAAGAACTCCACCAAATCCATTCAGGACTGACCAAGGCGTTGACGAATATCAACGAAGAACTCATCAAGGAACACAACATCTCCATGGAAGAACTTAACAAGAAAATGGAAAAGATAGCACTTGCGCATTAGACTCTTATGTCTTTTCATATATAATTATCAGTGTTTTGCAATTAACAAATGAAAGTAAGGCGACATGGAAGTCATAAGTTGTTATTTTTTGCTCTTTTCTTCTTTCAAACTAATAGCTGTGAGAAAGTTTACAAAATTAATCGTAATCAAGTTTACAACGTTGGAGAATAATGTATATTAGGCATAGATAGTCTTTAGATTAAAAACCCGCCGTAATCAGTCACATTGGTAGTTCATTCACCTATCATTTATGTGCTAAATATATTAGCGATTTTAACAGAATTTCTTTTGTACTTAACTGTCCCAAGCAGATAGTAATCACAACGTCGGAATGGTATGTTAGGGTAATTTCGCTTACAGAGGAACACTAGTTACCGTAGACTAGCCACGAATAATACGTTTGGAATGTTAAGACGTCATGATTAGGCCAGGAAGAAAAAATAAATTGTTCATCGGAATCGCCGCTTCTACTTTGGCACATTTGGAATTTTTTTTTTTTTGATCGCGGCAAATTCTTACTTCCGCATTACAAATATTTTTAGTACTGCCGCTGGTGGCGCCCTACACTGTGTCGGGTTTTCGCGGGCACGGGATTTTGAATGAGACTTCATACGTGTTCGGACTTAGTTGACCGCCAACACGTTGTTGTGACGTCTGAATTTGGCGAATCACGACGCAAAGTGGGTCGATTTGGCCAGAAATTTGTTCGTTTTGTAAAGGTTAGTACATGTCACATCATGAGTATTAATTTGATCGCCAACATTCGACGTGATGGCCAACAGTTAGTTCCAGAGACGCTATTCAGTGTTTGTCCTGATATTACGTTCGGCGATTTGTTCAACAAGATCGTGACAGCAGATGGACGGTGCATCCGATTGAATGAAAATTGCATCGAAAGTATAAAAATTTACGGCAATGACAAAACACATGGTTGCGTCGATGTTAAAGTACAATCTGAATGATGACTATATAACTTCACTCCGATCACAGTACAGTGTTGTTAGACCATTGTGTAAAATGTGTAGAGACAGTGGTAAAGAGGCCAAAACATGGGGCCAAAGTAAAATGAAAAAACTCAGATGCTAGGTCCCACCAGGACAATATTAAAGGACAATACTGAATTGTTGAATTTCAGTGATTTGCTGTACATTTCAGTTTATTCTGAGAGAATGTTGAAATGCTCAGAATATGTTGTGCAAACACTAACTGTGAATGTAATGGCCTATGTTATTGTTGGGAAATATAGTATTGAATTCAGTTACCAGTATCAGTGTTTCTTGTCTGAGATATTTCTGGTAAAAAGGGAAACAATTATCTTGCCTTGTCTGCATCTGTGCAAAAATGCCAGAGAACCGCGTTTACCTTCGGCCTAAAAAAAAATAAAAAAATTTCGCTCGCCGCTCCTGGGACTTGGTCCAAAAAATCCGATGAACAAGATTTTTTTTTCTCTGGCCTTATTATACTTTTTCATTTCTGCGTAGAACAGCAGTATTGATGAGAATTACCTTTTTATTATTTTGGCATCGTCATCTACATGTACCTATCGCATCGTACATCAGATGCCAAACAGCAGGATATGAACTGAACCGCTCCTGTGTTTCTGTATGTAAAGTGTACTGTAAATTGATTTTTCTCAGACACTACTGTCATGGATTGTAGCTTCATTAAAAATTGTTGTAATCAGCATCAGGAACAATGCTCATCATGTCATATTTGAATTGATTTTCTTACTATGCAAACTAGTAGTTAGCCTTAATGGAAATCCTAAATTTGTTACTCTGCTATCAAATCAGTACATAATCATTTAATTGTGGCACAATTCTAAAAATGCTGTTCAGTTCGTACCAAGATTATCAGCGCTATAATATTAAGAAAACGTACAGCCCTGTATATATTAGTTCATGCGCGAGAAGGAGAAATTATCTTACATCAGTAACTTACATCAGAAATTAAAAGAAAATCAGGAAAAAGGTGGCGAGCTAGCGGCGTTTTCAAGGAAAAAGAAATTATCTTGAACAACCGTTTCAGTTTTATTTTCTTTCACCACGGCAATCCCTGCTCTCTGCACTTGAATGTGACCAACACGTTTGTACACGGGTGTAGATCCAGGTTAAACATCTTAAGAGTAGTTTATCCAGTTAGAAGTGCGCCCCCATATTCGCCATTTGAAAGTTTATTGTATTGCTTCTATTGTGAACTAATTCCGTATCCCTACGCCATCGCACTGCTAACTCTACCACTGTGCCTCATAAATCTTCAAGCAACACAATTTTGTAAAGATTGGGAATTTGAAGTTCCTCACCTAATCAACGCGGTCTGTGTTAACATTGCATACAGCGTTATACTAAAGTTGGATGTGACAGGGGCTAACATCATGATGCACTTGTGTATTCATGGATGACAGTACAAGCTTCACCCCAAACAGGTATACTGAGTTAAGAAGAATAAGTATAAATCTGAGTTATCGCAACACCACTCCATCTGTAGGGCTCGCTAAGATACAAACTTTTCCTTCAGATCTTTGACAAAATCACACCCAATTAAAATAGACACTGTTAACTTTATCTGCGACATCACTCATAAGGTATAATCATGTTTCGAAAATGATGGCGTTTTTCATATGTTCACATTTCACTAAGTTTTTTTATTGTAAATAACAATTTTCCGAACGCTAGTGTTGTTGCCGATTTGCCGTAGACAAGTAATTGGTAGATTAGACAGTAATTTAAAAATCGCATCATGGCACAGCGCTTCAGTGAAACAGTCTTATTAAGCACTGCAGCTCTCAGCAAAAGTATCTGGGTATTATTTACATCTGTAATCGAATGTATCGAAAATGCCGTAAGCTTTTGGCAGGCCTGTTGGTGCATAACTTTTCAGAATACGACTTTGAAATAAATTTCGAATTCTATGTAGTTTACAATTCGTTCGTGCTTTGCTGCTTTCGTGGAATTAATATCCGACGGGGAAGGGATTTTTTTTCTGGAACTGCTGCAAAACATTTGGTATGGTACATGGAATGATGGTTTTTCTTCCCAGAGTATAAATTTTGAATTTGTCCCTATCAGTGAATAGACGGTTACTCTTTAGCCGTGTTATAAATGTGAAAAAAAACTTAGTTTCTTTTCAATGACATAAAAAGTTAAAGGGGTGACCAACTTTTCTTGATTATAAAGAGGTTGATTCAAGTTTCCTTTATGCAACAATTACAATATTCAAATTGACCACAACGAGTTTCTGCAAAAGATACTGTGCTCTTGGAACCTAAAAATATTGAAAATCGTTATTGTGCTAGCGTTCCATACAAAGTTCACGCAAATTTTAGTATTTGCAATAGCAAATGCTCATGAAATTTTAAGATAAACTTATGACAATAGGGGCTGCATTTCTACTCAAGATTAAATTTAATTAAAATTCAGGAAATTGATCTCTTTCGTTCACATGAAAAGACCTCAAACATGCAGTCTTCTGAAGTTTCATGTAAAGTAACAGTCGACAAAATTGTATTGTCAAATGTGATAATAACCTTTACAGCCCTGATGATTCTACGGACTGAGGTTGTACGAAGGAAAGGCCCGAGTGTGCGACGGACCGTAAACCATGCTACTGTTGCGCGCGTAGTTAAGGGGAATACTAGTTGAGGTGAGTCTGCATTGTAATGCGTTCAGTGACAGAAGCTGACGCACCAGGATTTAGTTATAAGCACCACTTTAGATCTTATCACAGGATGGCAAACGTGACATTAAATGTCTTGAATTTTTATCGTACATTCTCTTCAAAGTTATATATTTTTCTAAACTTACAGAACTGAAAAATTATTATTATTATGCAATGCTAATTACATAGAAATTTCCGCCAGTCTTTGATTGTTTCTTAAGATTAACAAGGTGACGCCATGGAATGTCCCGTTTTCGATTGTGCATATTGAAGTTTTTGCCAATTATTAGTTAAAGGTGAGGCGCTAACTCTTTCTTTTATGATATTGGGCCAACCTTTACAGGCCTTGGAACGTGAGGGAGTTTCGAGATAAAGTGTTTACAAGAGAGGACGTTACACTATCGAGGTCCGCCAAACCGGAAGGAGGGTCGTAAGACTTTACCATGTCCCTAGAGTGACAAACAACATTGCGAAAAGTTTGGAAATACAAACACATGCGAAATCAAACACTTAGGCCAAAGTAAGTAAATTCTTTGTTTTGCGTCCGCGCGCGCCTAGGTTTTTGGAGATTTTTCGGAAAAAAAACACAAACTTTCCTTTCGAAATTCCGCCATTGGTGGCGCTATTTTGTCGCAAAAACAAGACATGGCTTTTAACTTTGCGACGAAACACTCCTTTACGGCAGTCAGATTTCACTAATGGACCATGCGGTGACGTAAAACAGCATTCTCTATACATTTACCCCTGTCGATACTCTCTCAGCCTCACGCTGGGGCTTCACGTTCTCGCTGTCTGTTGTGGCTTTGCCTGTTGTGGCTTTGTCGTCACGATGAAAAATGGATGAAAGCAGGGAAATAATCGAAGTTAAAAAACAGGAAATTTCTGCACGCCAACTTGAAGGCATAGTCATTGCGAGTAATCGGGACTTGAACAGAGAGAGATTCAGTCGGCCGATTGGACTTTGGTACCACGACTTAGAGAGTATGGCAGACCGAAAAATAGGAAAGTGTTGAGGTCTATCCTACGTATTGGTCTTTTAGGTTTGCCAAAAATTTGGTTAATTCGTCCATTTTAACTTGAAACAAAAAATAAACCAGTGACCAGTCCTGTAAACGAAAGGCTTTTACGTACTTTTTTGTTCAGTTTGGGTTATGGGAAAGTATATTAGAATCCCTCTGTGAAAGTTCAAACTTGTAGTAGGCGGTCGAAGCTACTCTTGAAGGAGGTCACACTTTCTGCATTAATGACATCGGCTGGTAATTTATTCCAGGTGTCCCCAACTCTTGCTGAAAATGTACTTTCTTGTGTTAAGTCGAACGGTTAGTTTATGAAGTTTGGGACAGTGTCCTCAAGTTCTCGAGTCTGCTGCTAACTCAAGTGAAAGATTACAGTGGTCATGGCCTTTGATAACTAATACTAGAGTTGAATCATGTCGCCGCGAATCCTTCTTTGTTCAAGGTGTTATTAAACAAAGCTGTTTAAGTCTATTTTGATAATTGTAGTGTTGGAGTTTAGGTATTATTTGCCGTGCTAAGATTTTTATGTCCTTTTGTAGCCATGGTGACAAAGCTTGTACTGCATGTTCGAGCTAGGTAGGTTTTAAGATAGAATGAAGTAGATCGCTTAAGTCATTTTCTTCAGTTGTACGTCTCAGTGAAATATTGTTCATTGAAGGGGTTGTTGTAGCCAATATGCGTCCGCCAGTATTTACTCGTTTTTTGTAGCTTGTCCAAATCAGCTTGTAGCATTGCAGGATTACTACAATTTCGCAAGGGATGATGTGTCTTGGTATTGTCAGTAAATTTTTGAGTTCAGAACTAATTTCACCGCCAGTGTGATTAATGTAGATTAGAAAGAGTACTGGTTCAAGAACTGAACCCTTTGGGACACCACTTGTGATGTATTCTCCATTCAGATGATGCTCCATTTATGACTACTCGCTGTTTTGTATTTGTCAACCAAGCTTTGACCCACTGTAGAATATTTTCATTTATGCCATGATACTTCATCTTTTCAATCAATCTGGGGTGTGGTACTTTGAAAGTGCAAGGAATATAGATGTGAAGCTTCCACCTAAATTTGGGTCTGTCAGATGAGTCTGTATGTGGAGACTGACAACTGCGAAATGCTTTCTTTTATTTGATGGAATGGAAAGGTGCTGGTTTTACGGATGGTCCCGAGAAAGCTATAGGGAATACTTTTGTCAATTAAATCACAAATTTGTTCTTCTCTCTGATGCCCCATCTTTCTAAAATTGAATGCAGAGGCTACAAGTTACCATTTCTGTTTGGTGTTTTCTTTCAAAACAGACACTTTCAGCAAAACTATGACATTCCATCAGAGCATAGACATTACAAGAAACTTGAAAGAAACGTACAAGAACTTGAGGACAAAAGACCACTACTGTATACTGTTATAGTGTACCCATTCCTCAAACTGTCCAGATTTAAGTAATTTGATGAGGTTGTCAAGTTGCTGTGCAATGGTATTGACATGTAGACACTTTGAATGCACAAGAAAGAAATCTAAAACTAATAAGAGAAAAGCAAACGTCAAAGAAAGACTGTTTATTTTGATCCATTTGTTATGAAAATGCATAGGCCTATAGCAATCATACAGTGTGTCACACTGTGACAGGAGTATTCATGTGGTTTGAGAAAAATTGTCCAATAAAGGCAAACAGGTTTTGTGTTAAATTTTCTGTGTGTGTTTTTTAGCCGCTTACCCGCGTACCTTTTAGGATTTTGAGTGGACGCAAAACAAAGAATTTACTTACTTTGGCCTTACTGCCAATTTTGTAAAATTTTCAGAAAAGCTATGGCCGCACCCCGTCGTGTATTGATATACATAAAGACGTCATTTGTTTACATGTAGAACTCGTAAAGTAATATGCGTGTACAACAAAGAATGAGGCGTAAATCGAAGTGTAAGAACAACGGCGTAATGTTAGTCATCGTAAAGCACTTTACACCGACACAACGACAGCGAGATCATCAGAAACAAGTTCGCTTGAAAGAAATATCGTGCCTTCAGGTAAAGTACGTAGTCGTATCGCGATGTAGGGACCGTGTCCTTGAAACTAGGGTACGGACAACGACTTTTCTCATGTTGCATCGCATGATCGCACACGATCTGATTTATATTATTACAATTCACGTTGGCATCGTTCAAGAAAACAAAGACATCGTCGGTAGCGTACACTTAGTTAAAAGTATTTATTATTTATTAAGCAGATAAAGATGCAATATCAGAGACAAAGTCACAGGGGAAGTATTACGATGAACATATAACTTTATCTGGTTATGACCATAGAAATGGTTCATCGCAAAATCATGACAAACTTGAAGGCACATATTTCTTTCAACTAAACTTTTTTGCGGATGATCGCGTATCCCCACCGATGTAATGTAATTTACGATAATTTACATCATGCCTGAGTTCTTCTTACACGTCGATTTACGCCTCATTTTTGTATAGGTTGCTCTACAAGTTCTAAAGGTAAACAATGATGTCATTATGTATATCAATACGTGACGGGATGCGATCTTCGCTTTTCCGGAAAAATTAAAACAATTGCAATAAATGTTTGAAATTGCATATACTTCTATCTCCAACGTGTTTAACAATATTGATGGCTACACATATGTTATTTCCTAAGGTATATGATATAACCTTGACCTTTTTCAGGCCTCGTTTGCACGGCGTACGTGCCCTCGCACGTTCGGGCCCTTTCGCTTTAAAATCTCGGTCCGCAAAACCCGTATCAGAGCCGTGAAGATTACTATTACACAAATGTGGGAGCGTTTTTCCATGATAGAGTTACACAGGGATGTGGCTCGAAGTGTACGATAACCGTCAATGCAGCTTATCAAGTAATGACCTGATCCCCTAAAAGTCGTTTCGATTACATCTATTTGTCAAAATGCCACAACGGAATATGTTTGTGAAATCTCGTAGTATCCTGTTACATGTTAAAACGTATAACCGCACAATTACTTTTTAAATGCAAAATTGCTCATATAAAATCTGATCAACCAGAATTTTGCAACAACATTCAATGGTTTAAAATAGAAAACCAGTGACACGCTATTGAAACGGCAAACATAATGGTATTCGAACAAGGAAATCACTCCATCCAGTGAGATTTTACTCTAACCGGACGGAAAACCGGTAGACGATTATGTTCAAAATTGAAAGGTCGTCTGCTGGGGAGGCAGTTCCATACAGTCGTCTTCAGAGATTTGTTACTATAACAGTCATATGCAGTGCGTTGAAGGCTCAGAGGTTTATTTTCAGAATTCGACCAGAATGAAAGAGGTAAGTTATAGAGTAACTCCTTTGAGATCAACGTAAGTTGTTTGAATTTTTCTACGTTCCAGTTCTAAAATATAGGAGAAAATATGTAGCGTCGATAATTACACATGAGTAATCATGACCCTGTCATTTTTCCAGTGAGCTAGGATTCTATTCGAGGCTTATCCAGACAGCATTTGGAGTCAGTTTGAATAAGTGGCACTTATCGTATTGCGTAGCTAAGTCAAAACACTTGGAAATTCTCATCACTAACGAAAAATTGAATTTATAGCTCCTTCAGTTTGTCTTTGTTTGTTTTCTCTTTGCAAGAGAAGGGAACAACGCTCATTCGGGGTGCGTTAAGCCATGCTCTTATCGAGGGTTTGTGATTAAGCCTACTTGGAAAGCACAGATCAGTAAACATGATCAGCACTTCCACAATCCGTCGTCGAAAGTATTGACTACACACAAATAAATCAAAATTAGTGCCCCTTCAACTATAATCAAAGAGAATTTGAAAAAAAGCCGAAAAAACAGTGTATTCACGCAAAGGAAAGCAACATACAAGGCAAGGCAAGCTACTTTGCCTTTCAGTCATGGTGAGATATACGTAAAATGAAAGCGAGTCATGACGCCATGCCCAACGAGGTCCTTTTATATTAGGCAGATAGGGTACCCCTAAGACACAGGACAAAATTCGACCGCTAGCTTTCAGGAGAGCTTTAATCGTTTCTATTTGGTGAATGAGAACTTAGTGGCAGAAATTACAAATAAATATAATTTTCAGTTGTAGAGTGTATACTGCAAGCATATTAGAGACCAACAGTTATGTAAAGGGCACTCTGGCTGGAAATGAGAAAATCTGACAGCCCATTGCATTGCCTTATGGTATAGCAGAATACGTATTGTCCTTTTCAAGTCGTTCATTGTAGGGTTGTGCACGTGCTGGCTAACTTGATATTAGGCCGTCCATGTAACCTAATTGGTAGATTACGATTCCGATAATCTGATGAGATTTGGTATCATTTAAATTCCCTTTATTGACCCGCGCGTTACCAAAGTCAAGCCTCAAAGCCGAAGCAAAGGACCCAATAGCATATCCTCGACCATAAGCTGACTACGCGTGGGTAGATATTAAGACTGAACGCATGAATGCATTGAAAATGCTTACTTTGTAACTTTATTCGTTTCTGCACATTACACTAACACTGGTAGACATGGTTCAAGTCTGTGATATGTGTACGTGTGAGTGGGGTGAACGCGATGATTTATGTTCGGGTTTCATACCCGGATTTCATATGGAACGTGCAAGCGGGTGAATCCGGTAGAAAGTAAATCAATACCGCGCAGACTTAAAGGTAACGCGTTCGATCGTTAGGATAAACTGCATTGCGCTGCCAAATTTCAAATCAGTTTGTATGAAAAAGAAATGACAGAAGAGAAACTCTTGCAAATGATTCTATGTTTTTTTAATTCCATGCCCTGAACCAAGTCTACAACACAGGTATTGCAAAAAGAAAGAAAAGTGTACAAATTATTGTTCAAAAAGAGTTTCACTTCCTTGTCTAAATGATATTGGGCAACAACTATGAATAAAATTGCTCAATTGGATTTTATATGGAAAATGCTACCATCCACAATACGTTGAATTATTATTAAACCCAAAATGCACTGGGAGCGCATTAAGCTACAAAAGCTAAAGAATTTGTAAAGCGACAAAACGGCCTTGCACTATTCCCAATCATCTTATGACGTCCCGACGCCCATAAGGAAGTATGCGTTAGTCTGCGGGATGTTTATATGCCTATATTTCTGCTGGAGGATAAGGCTGACACAGTCAGTTTACCCTTTATCGATGCGTGACTTACGGAGGAGGTAATTCAATTGCTTTTTGATATTGTCTCAAAGTCTAAACTGTCTCGAACTATTCAAACTGACACACCGTGCTCTCTGAGTACACTTAATGCAGCATTATTCACGACCTCGAACAGGTCTATACCTCCAAAAGGTAAAGTCGCGATTTTACGGATGACGGAACAGATATGTCTTGTTAAAAGATTGACGTTCTGCATTTCTCCTTAATTGAGGGCTTATGAGGGAGGAGTTATGAAGAACTTTATCAGTTTTCCTCACCGATCCAACAAGACGATCTTCAAAGCATAATTGTCTTTATGGGGTGACGAAATTCAATTAACGATGGGACATGTCATTTGCGGTTTCCCATTAAATTGCCTGCTGGATATAGTTAAAAACAAGAAAAAAAACATTATCAATACTAGGTAAGATTCGTTAGAATGTGAGTGTTTTTATAATGAGGTGGCAATAAAAGATTAAAATTCTCAGATTGTAAACGTTGACGATAAACTTTCTGACAAAACTTTTCTATTTCAACGTCTGACTTTTACACATAGTGTTGTAAAAATACCCGGAACGCAATATAATTAACTACCATAAAAATTATTCGCATGCCATCGTGGTAGAATAGCTAAGTCTGCGGAGTCAAGCCGATGCGGTCATTGAAAAAGCCACCTTATGCTATCCAAGTGTTTGATGAATGCGCAAGATTCAAGAAGCAGTATAGCAACAAAATGATGACGTCATAGACGATGCACGGGAAACTACACATGCCAAATAATTGTAGGTACTTACTAAAATTAAAATCACTTGCAAGATCTCCGATTGCTTAGTTTTTGTGTCTGTTGAATAATGGTCGTATCTGCGCTCAGTGTTAGTGCATTTTAACGCTAACCCTGTGTGAGCCACTTTGTCTTACAGTTGCCGCATTTGCATATTATGTTACTCATCTTAGCGGCAAGATTAGCTGAGAATCTTACATTATACAAAGTAAGAAAAAAATTCTCTCCGACTACATTTCAGTGGCAAAATGTATCAATGCAATCTGTGAAAACCTTTAATTCTCCGCTCATAATAAACACTTCAAATACATTTGGGACAACCCCATATCCGTAGGTGTATAATTATAACACACATTTCCCATACTGGACACACGTTCACACCAAATGCTCTTTCTGCGTCTGTTGCACATTCTTATTTAGTCTAAGATTGGTGAAAAACTAGGGAGGGTACTCTCAAAGAACTATGTACTGGTATGTGCCACTTGCACGGGTCACATTTTAAAGAGATATTTTCAGCTTTGGCGGCATAACACCACATAAAACATTTAGTTTACCATGCCAGGGTGACGAAAAATCGTGATTCCTCTATTTGCTTTCACAATCACTTACAAAACTTGACTGATATGCCTTTTTGTCTATTGTCAAATTTACAGTGCTGGTTTATTGAAGTTTCAAGAACGCAAACGTGCCCACCTACGAAATCAGGAAAAAACCGTTGGTTTATTATTCCTAGGCCAGCCCAATGCCCAGGGTATTTAGAAGCGTAAGTGATTTGCGTACAACCCTCTTTGAGTATAAATTATTTTGTCATGAATAAACACGCCGAGCGTCCCTTCAAAACATTCCTGAGCTTTTTTCCTCGACTATAACTTCGGACGACACACACTGATCAACTCGTCCCCTACGTCTTCTACGACAAACTTACTCTAAGGTTTAACAGTCTTGTCCTGTTTGTCATTGCAGCAATGGCAAGTACTTTAGGTAAGTCAGCACGCTTTTATATTTTTATGTGAATTGTTTAGTATTATATTTGGAGTATTATATTTGGAGTTACATTTCTTCGTGGTAACCGTTAGGCTGTGTTAAATCCTATACCGTTCAATTTAGATGGGTCCTCAAAATGCATGAAAGGCACAGATATTTTTTACAGTATCATTCGGATCTTTTCTCTATGATTAGAAATATAGGATTAATAGCTCAAGCAATTTAAAACAGAGAGTACCAACAGTGTTTGATGTTTCTGTTCTTAAAACGTTACCGAACTTGTCTAACCTAGTCGTATTAATAGCTGACACATTTGTTGTCTACCTTTTCAGGATTAAGTAATGCACACCATAGGTGTTACTGACAATATATGAAAGTTATCGATGCAAACATTATTGTTCTTAAATTTGTAATTCCAAATATACATTTTGTGCTCTATCGTAACACATATTGCCTGTATTTGACATGCTCTCACACAAAAATCTCTCCACCCATCTGTTGCACATTCTTATTTTGTGGAGTACTCTCAGACAATGGATCACTTTTTCACAGGCCGCAAATGGGGCGACTTTTCGTCCAAACAATACCATACACATTGGTAGATATAGCCATTATCTAGAATAGGTAATATCCAAATGTAAATGGAAAATCTTTATATGTAAATGACTAATGGAAAAAAATAAAAGGTTTGTCAATAAAATCTCAAACAAAGGTCATTTTTGTTAATATCCATTTGAAGAGATTTTATGGGCAGCACATTTTTGCCAGAAAATATTGGAAGGATCCCCACAGGGTTGAAGAACCATCTCGGTGTCATGTTTTCCACCTACATGTAAAATTTGATCATATGACTTTTGTCTACGTGCAATTTTAAAGGCACCAGATGACCGTAGTGTCAACTTGTAAACAAGTGTGTCCAGCAGCACAATACTGATACAAAGGGATTTTATTATTCCTAGTCCATTTCCATGCCCAGGGCATTTAGTAGCCTAACAGATTTCTAAAAGTATAAATTATCTTGTGATACATAAGTACGCTTAACTTCCGTTCAGAAATATAGTGAGCTTTAGTTCCTTAACTACCGATTCTGGCCAACACACTCTAATAATCTCGTCCGCTGTGTTTATGACTTCTTCTTCGAGAATCTAACACAACACAAAGATTTAACTGTCTTCCCTATTTGCCAATGCTGCATTGGAAAATAAGGTAAGTCAACACGCTTTTTGAAACAATGTATTTTGATAATGTTTGAACTCTTGACCATCACCAAAAGAGATGGTCTCAAGCCAACAAATTTTTCACGGTAACCGTCAAGCTGTGTTAAAGCCTAAACTGTAAACTTTTAAAGGTGCCTAAACCCATCAAAAATGCAGACCCTTCAGGCATTGTTGTCCAGCTCGTGCATTCAATCGTAGATTTTCTTCGTTATAGTTCTTTTGAAGTATCTACAATATTTCGATATTTCGTTTGGTGCGAAACATGGAAAGGCCATCCATGAAATAGGCAATGCCAATATAGCTGGTTTTGATACATCATAAAGTGTGTTCACAATCATATCAGTATGAGGGGAAAAAAGAAAAGGATTAACAATTTACGAAATTTGCTACATAATGAATTGCACGCGCCGTCACTGACACAGTCTCCAATAGTGTCTTTGCTTGTGACCCTGACTGAAAGGCAGAGCTATGTTTGCAGCAAATTAACATGTCATTCGACTTTGCGTAATATAATAAAACCAATAGTAGTCAGTCTGACACTCATAATACAATAATAAGATAACCATTGCAGTACCATCACTACATTGCCATGACTATCTGGTATGGTCTCTGGAGCTTGAGTTAGGTGCTGCTACTTCTGTTATTTATTCCGACAATTGTACTCTGCTGATTTCTTTCCACCTGCCACCAGACCTGGATGTTATTCCCTCTGTTGTAAAGTTATTTTTGATCTGTCATCCCAACGGAAATGGTGTTGTCTCTGCCTCGGTCGCTGTCTAAGTAAGGGACCGGACATAAATTACGGGGGGGATGGGTCGCCATTTTTTGCGCAAGCATTTTTGAAGGGTCAAAAAATTTTGTACAAGCCTATGGGGGAGGGTCACCGTTTTTCATGCATCAAAGCTAAACATGCAGGTGCACGTATTGAAGAATATGAATAATGAAAATAAGAAAAAATACCTTCTGGCAGTTTCATTTTCTGCCATTTCAATTTTCGGCGCGCCGATCGGGCGCAAGTTTTAGGTAAATTCAACAGTTTATTGATGATCCACGCAGCCACATTGAGGCAAAAGATTTAGGTTGTCATCATTGCTACTTACCCAACTCCTCTGTAGTGCACATCTTTCCCTAATAATGACTGAAGGTTTCAACTTAGCCTTTCGATAACAATTGGGAGATAACTTATTTGATATCATTCTCCCATTGGCAATACATTGGGTATAGGTCAATGTCAAACGTTCATGTCACTGTATGTACATTTTTATTTTTTGAGGAATTTGACAGAATACAAACTATTTAGAATAGTGCATAGTGTCAACAATAACAAACAGAAGCTTCAGGTCAAACAACCTTTGAATAACAATTTGGGAGCAGATAACCTATGTGTTATTTGTAGTTTCCTCATAGCATACAATGTATAGTGAATCAACATTTCGGTGGAATTCCAAAATCCAATTTCTTGCACACACATGCACTTGTAACCACCTTAGTCTAATCAAGTACATTAATATCAATAATCAAGCATACATAAATACACAGATTTGCCGAGTTTTTTTAAAAAAAAAACTACTCATAGTTTCCTAATAGACTACAATGTATAGTGGATCAACATTTCGGTGAAATTCCAAAATCATGTTTCTTGCATACACATGGACTTGTAACCACCTTAGTCTAATCAAGTACATTAATATCAATAACAAAGCATACATAATTACACAGATTTAGCTAGTTTTGTATTTAAAGGAATTTTTCAAAGTTTCTTCATAGACTACAATGTATAGTGGATCAATATTTTACGCGAAATTCCAAAATCAAATTTCTTGTACACAAATGCACATGAAACCACCTTCTAATCAAGTATAATTATGTCATTTATTCAAGTCCATATATGCAGAAATAGTGCATGTTTTTATTTGTGAAAAAATTATTTACAGTTTTGTCATAGACTCCCATGTATAGTGGATCAACATTTTCAGCGGAATTCCAAAATCAAGTTTCTTGTTCACATGTGCACTTGTAAACAACCTATGCTAATCAAGTACATTTATATCAGTTGTTGAACGTGTATAGATGAACAGATATTGCTAGTTTTATATTGGAAAAGAAGAAGTTGGAAAAGGAGAAGTTTCAGGTCAAACAACCTTTGAATATAATTGGGGAGCAGATAACCTATGTGTTATTTGTAGTTTCCTCATAGCCTACAATGTATAGTGTTGTATAGCTGTATAGCTGTTTTTAGTCGGATGTTCGTCCCTAACCCCGGCTGCACATGACACAAAACGAACCGTCATGTAAACGGACGCTTTTTCAAAAAAATACACTATGACGTCACTTGTTTCGAACCAGTACGGGCAGGATATATCAATTTTCCGGTCACGTGACGTGTTCTGGCGATTCGCGACATCTACATCAGCCTGATAAAGTCCTACTTTTAGGACAAAACGTTGTGTCAACATTACCAACGCATTATAAACAGAAAATTTACAACCAGATCGGTAGATGTGTGTAAATACATTTGCCTGATTTGCCTGCTCTTACCAAGCCACAGTACGAATAACACTGCGGCCTACCTTATGACTCTAGTTTACTGACCTGGACATAATTTTAATGAGCACTATTGCTATCATGTCGGTCTAGACAGTAATAATCAGAGCAATCAGCTGAAAAAAAGTTAACCATAAAGGTGTTAGGACGCACTTATAGGAAATTCATGAGTGACCTTCACCTTGTGCGCCACTTGCTAAATATCATCAAAAAGGCAGCGCTCAGGATATGGGTGAATGTATCCACCAAGCTCATAGACGTAATCGACAAATACATATTTCTCCTTACTTCACCGTTGCAGTTTCAAACGTACATATACGGTGTGCATGGAACCAAACAACAGCCTCTGAGAAATTGGCTTTGTATAACGATAACTTTTTCTGTGATTGTGTTCAGTGATTCGCATTTGATGACCCCCCCCCCCAGTGAATTAACCAGAGGTTTTCATGTGTATGACAGGTAGGGTCTTACGTTCATTTTACAGAATATGTATAAGGTGGTGTGCTATTCGAATTCAACAGAAGTAGTATACATAATGTTTGTTCTGGACATCCAGTGGGCTGTGGGACTCTTAAATCGTCAAATAGATGCTCCCATCCCCAAAAATTCCTTACGTCCTCTTCATTGGGTAGAGGTCGCGGAGGCATGGGCTTTGGGAAGGGTATCCCCTGATGGGTTGGTAACCCCTTTTGCTGAAACTCTCTTAATGGTTTTTCAGTACCTGCTGGATGATTCCTCTAAGTAATGAGTGGGTACCCCGTTTGCTGCTTGTGGCTCCATTTGCTGCTAGTCTCTAAAGGGACGTTCAATACCTGCTGTGCAGTTCTCTCTACAAAGCTAACCTCACATCACAGGCATTCAATTTCCGCCAGCCGGGTGTATTCCTTTGCAAATACCCTTTGAATCCTACCGAAATTCCTCTGCTCTCTGTGCCATAGTTTCGACGCCTCATGTTTCTAACCACACCCTCCACAGAGAGACAACCGATTTGTCAATCCCTTACCACACACATAGCAAGGCTTCGTGCACGATCCTCTCCTGAGTTTGTGTCTGTGAAATTTACAAAACTCGGCTATGCATCTTCGACAACAGAGCTGTACAGAGCTCAATTTAAGTCACTGGCAGGTGTTTTTCCTTTCCTCATTGATGTGCTTTTTGGGATACCCGATTACCGCCGGATGTTTAATTTGAAAGAACAAGGAGCACCGCAAGGGCACAACACTCTCATCAGCGAAAGTGTGTCCCAAACAAACACCTGTTATTATGGGGCTTGGGAACTTCCATTTACCAATTTAAGGGGATAGGCATCTTTTTACAAAAGACCCAATTTTTCAAATTGGTAAGTGGAGGCTCCCAGGCCCTTCTCAAGTGACCCTAGATTTTAGACTTTTTGGGGTGGGAGCCTACGTTTGGCGATTTAAGAGTCCCAAACCCACTAGTGGCCCAGAACAAACATTCTGAATGCTACTAATAGACCACAGTAAGTATATTTTAACTAACTGTATTACAGGCATGACGACCAAATGCATACCTCTGTGTTATCCCAACAATTTCAAGTGGGACAGGGACGAAGGTAAACTGGTTAAATGTGGTAAAACCAGGGGTAAACTTGTGATGTGTGAGGACGCTCTGGATATTTTCATTCCATCGATGGACCAATCTGCCCAGTAACTGTTACTGGTCCTGCAAGGACAGGGAAATCATACTTGGCCAGTCAGCTGATCGAGCCGAGGCCATTTGACTGCGTGTTCAAAACGTCAAGTAAAATGCAGCCAGAGACGATGGGTACGTAGAGTTATCATTATACAGTTTAGTGATGAAATGATATGATACAAGGCCTAAACTGTTCAAGAATTCGACCCGACGAACATTACCAGGAGCAAAAACTTAGGATAGAATCTGGAAATTCATCTTGCTGCTGCTTTTGTGCAATTTTAGTGCTTCTGCCACGTATTTAGCGTGCACATAAATGTTTCAGGTAACCCAACCTGCGCTATGTAAAACCCTCCAAACTTATTGTTTTCGTATTTCAAAATTCAAGCACGATTAAGCCGTACGTTGCTTTCCTTTGATCAGTCCCATAAAAATAAAATGTTTTCCATTCGCAAAGAATCAAAGTCCCGGCCGACCTCCCCTGAATCTGAAGGCCATGTTAAATGGAAACACATACTATTCTTATGCATTAAACGTAGGAATATGGATGAGTACCGAGGTATTTAAGAAGACCTTGGAAAGTGGCGAAGAAGTGACAGTGGTTGTCCTGGATACGGAGGGACTTGGCGCCTACGACGCAAATAATCAGGATGATGTGCACCTTTTTACATTGATATGTCTCCTGTCTTCGGTTTTGGTCTACAACAGCAGAGCAACCATGACGGCAGAAGATATAACAAAATTGGGGTACGAATAAACCAGTTCAATTTTTTCTTTGTTTCTTCTCACAATTATTAAATATATCCAGGCCCCTACTCTGCTAGTTTTTTGCTCACTTTAAAGACCGTTGAGTTGAAATTCCTTTTTTGTAAAAACCGAATTTTCAAAGTTCCCTCCGAGAAACTTTACGCAGGAAAAGGCAACTTCAAATTTAAACTTCGGTAGTTATTTTTACTTGATCTAAAATTTGAAGAATTAGTCGTATTTTTACATATGTACCACAGTTTACTTGCATCGAAGCGTGCGCATATTACCGGTATTTGCACTGCAGTGCAATACCAAAAACATTGTGCCATTACCAATTTTGACCCGGATTTTTTTTTTTTTTGTAAACACAGAAAAATGTCGTCTACAAGATTTCATTTCACTTTGGTTCGATGCTAATTATAGTAAAATGCATGACATTACCGATTAAAAACTACGACAAAGAAAATTGCATGTACTTATTATAGTGTGAGGATGATTTTTATTATCCGGAAGAGCAGTTTGTTTGTCAGCGAAGCAAAAACATTGACAACGGGCGACGTCCGTTTCTAGCTCCATGGATACACGGTACGGCGGCCATCATACATCGAAACACACGTAACTGCGGGCGCAGCGAAGCCAATTAAATAGTTAATAACATTTGCAGAGACGTTTTTGCCAGTAGTTTTTTCACCGGACATTCCCTGTTTACAATAGAAAGTCACTTTTGCATGCAGTTTATCCTGTGCTTGTTTGTCCTACACGCTATTGATAACAGTGAGCTCTTGTGTGCCACGGTGAACACTGAAATTTGATCGTTCGACAAGTTAAGTTTGCCGTATCTTACTCTTAAAATTCCTTTAAAAATCTTCGAACTGTTATTTGTATGGATCATTTAGAAGAATTTCAAGTTCAAAATGTGAAAAAATCAAAAGCATTCCATGCTCAAAGTTCTCTTCTGTTGGCTATCTATGGCATGTTGCCACGTATGTGTGAGCGATCGCAAGCAGCGTTCGAGCCCTCGACGTTCCTCTTATGTCATCATTGAAAAACAAGTAAACAATCAAATCAAAATAGAGGGTGTGGCGGCGTTGACCAATGAAAAGTGAAAGCTGATTCGATGCCTCATTACAGTGATGTCAATGTTATATAACTCTTGTATTCCAGCAACCAGATACCCTCACTTGCCGTTTATAACCTCTAAATATAAATCCAATAATTTGGTCCTGCGTTCGAAGCCTTAACCAATTGGAGGGCGTAGCTTAGTGTCTTCCACAACTCTTTACACAGGCAGTTTGTGCATCATAGCAAATATTAAATATCGACTTTAAACCCTCTCATGTTTACGTCTCTTGTGAGAACGCAGCAAAAAGTAGAGGCATGGCGGACTTTCAAATAACATATTTATGTCTAACAATGTCCCTTGTAAGCATTTTTTGACTCTGTAACTTTATCACGGGGAAACGACTTTACGTTTTGATGCATATGTTACTGTGAAATCGTGATACACTGGCTATGCACAAACATGATAGTAAGCCTGTCATCCGATTGTATAGTTGTTTTTTTGAAAAAAAAAACACCATTAGAAATCCATACACATCTAGTCTATAACATCTATAATATATAGTACAGGTAAATCTCGCAAATTCAGTTCTTACTCACCCTTTCAAAAATACCATTAACTTACTATCAGTTTGCATTTGCAACTTGCTGTCAACGTATCCTGTACGTTATCAGATACAACATATAATTTAGCGAAGAAACAAAGTTTATTGCAAGGTGGATTACCGAGCACAGAAAGACGATTGTATCATAATTCCTGTTTTATTTTTCTAACAATAAATAAAATGCCCCACTTTATAACTAGATGTATCCTGGCTGTGACACGTTTGTTTTCCTAAATAGGAAAGAAAATGTTTAAGAGCAAATTTTCTTGTATTTTACTATGGTTAAGTTACACACCACTCATCAGCTTGAGTTTGGTCGACAACAACGGTGCTGGTAATTTGTCTTTAACACTACATTATTTACATTCATAGTTTGGTAGGTGTTCTTGGTGAAGTCATTCGTGGAAAAGAGGTCAGACTGTCCGATGAATCACAGGCCAAGGACTTCAGAAAGTTTTTCCCGAATTTTTTGTGGGTGATTCGTGACGTCACATTGGACTGTACTCTTCCCCGAGGTAGTAAATATGTAGAAGTTGATATGCACGAATAATGCTGAGAGAGGTAAGCTGTGATATATGGTGACTATGAATAACGAAAACGTTTTCCGTGCGCATGAGTATTTGTGTGTATAGTGGGAGTGGATTCCGTGTCAATGGGAGTGATGGATGTGTAACATTTTAGTCGGGCGCCACCTCGTGGCGACATGACTCATTCTGTCCCCAGTGCAATGAAGACGCCCACATTCTTACGGTGTTTTCTGCCATTGAGTGTGTCACAAAATACGTCGACTCTTACTATCTGACCGACCAATATTTTTCGAGAAAAATTTCAATTCGTCTTAAACTTGCAGATTATGAGGTCAGGTGAAAAAATTATTGTCAATTTCATTCATGAAGAGTTAAAAGCCTCGGTATCATCGTTTCTGTCAAGGTTCTTAACATTGAGGATGCCGATTGCCAACGCGATAACATAAAAGAACGGAATCGTCTTCGTACAGCTCTGCTGACATCATTTCCGGCATTTTACTCCATGAAATTGCCCTTGCCAGCGACTAAACCTTCGCTCATGGCTGTGATGGATAAAGGGGTCACACGTGATGAACTAAGCCGGACATTCCTTGATGGTGTTGACGAGTTCGTCTCGAGGTGTGGATCGCTTATGAAACCAAAGAAAGCCTGGCCCTACGTCGGAAATATCTCTGGTTACCGTGAGTTTTTCCTCCTTTTAATTTAGTTTCTAGTTAAAGTGTACATCATTTTTATTATAAGTCATATGGCCTATCTGCTGAGCAGTTTTCGAAAAAAATATGATTTAAGTAAATAAATAATGTTTAAAGTATCAACACCCAAAGAAAATATTTCTTTGTATAGATCTCTGAACGGAAATACTTTAGAAAGTCATACAATCTCAGATAATATCTAAATTGATTATTTTGGTTTAAAGGCTTCGTAGACATAATTACAAAGCGACACTATTTTGCTTTCAATATTTACAAGAAAGTAAATAAATTTGGTTGTCTAGTTGCATTTTGTGGTAGATGCTGATTCACAAAATCGTCTATAGAGCAGAGTAAGGTATGCACATAAGGAAAGCTCCCAGTGCGTCGCTCCTCTCAAACCTTAGTGCAATGTGTCCATCTCTATGGTCATTTATTGCATGCACTTGCTGAATAATAGACCAGTAAAACTGTATAACTGATTTGACTGTTCGACTATTTTCATCTTTCCGAAGGATGGCCTATTTTTGATTATGTAATAGTCCATGAAAGTGTTTGGCTCCTTCGCTGACAGTGAATAAGAAAGGGCCTCCGCTTGTACTGTATTAGTCCGTGGCTGGAGGGGCCCACCGTGCACCCCCATAAACCTACTACATGGGTATTTTTTGTTCTTTGGGATCTGCTGAACTAGAAAAAAGATGTTAACATTGGATATTTTGGGATGCACTACCTGTCTGCACTGGTTTTTGATTTGTATGTACCGCAAAAAATGGCGAAAAATGGGTAGGGTAGGGGGTACTATATCCTCCCCTAAATTGAGTAAACCAGCATGAAATAGCACAAACCTTACATTTTTGGAAAGCTCAGATACTGCTCTTTTTGAGGAATACCAACTTTGCAAAATTGATTTGTGTACACAGAATAGGACGACTTTAAAATGATTTTTTTTGACAATTTTGAAATTTTTTACCCAAAATACCATGTAACAATTGTGATTTACTTTTTATTAAGCAAAATTTTCACAACTTTTTGTGTTTAAATTATTTATTCCAACATATTAAACAAGAACAAAAGTGTTAACATCAGATATTTAACTCTACACTACTTCTCTGGAGTCAATTTTGAATTGCGTGTATCTGTATGGGATGTGCAAAAGCTAGGGGTAGGGGTACAACATTCTTTCCCTGATGAAGTAAACTGGCTTGAAATGCCATATACATTATAGTTTTAGAAAGCTGAGATACTGGTCTTTCAAAAATCCAGAAGGTTTTAGTAAAAAATATGACGTCATAGAATTGGATAACTTTAAATCGATTTTTTCTGGTAATTCAGTATTTTTAACCGGAAGAAAATACGATAACTATTGTTTCCTCCCAATGAAGCAAATCAAACAGATTTATGGATGTTATTTACTAATTGCAATGTGCTGAAGAAGAAAATAAATGTCAAAATTGGATATTTACAATGCATTATTGTCTCTACTCACTAAAATTGCAAGTTTTGCTACATTGGTATATCGTGAATGGGCATTTTATTGTTATGTAATGAACTAATGCACAGCCTTAAAAAGAAGACTTTAAAACGCGCACACATAGTCATATTGCCATTTTTTCCTAAAGTAAATAGATTGTTGATGACTGTCTATTTTATAATTTACTTTTTAAATTTTTTTTATAAAATGATTTTGATAAGACGCATTTGACAAAATTGTCTATGCCTTGTCTTACTTATACAGCAAGCATTACTAACAATCTATTAGGCAGTGGGCTAGAGGGGGCGTCTACGTGCACCTCTCCCCCCCACCCCACAGGATAACAAACCTGTATTTTTCAGAAGCCCTGGGATCCCTAGAATAAGAAATAGGATTTTAACATACAACATATAGGGACTGAATAGCTGTCACGGTCATGTTTTGAAGGGTACCACAAAATCATGATTTTGTGACCCACGTGGATTTTTGTCAAACCAGTCTTCTTGTACGTGATCTGCTGAGCTTACTGTTTAACATGACCTAGGTTATGGGGTATCATTAGAAAGGTGATTTATTCTACTTGAAAATGGTATATAGCAATATGCAATATCTTCTATAGTTTTCATAAAATAGGGCCATAATTTACCCCTACCCCAAAGTTTTATGCCACAAATTACTGTCAAAACTAATCTAAATTCCACCAATTATTTACCTATACATAATACAAAAGGCAATACTGTGTATTAACTTTGTGTTATTTGCTACAGGTACATGTTAGAGACCTGAAATAAACTTTTGACAGAAAACATATTGGGATCCTGTAGCTGTAACAGTCATATTTTGAAGGGTTCCGCAAAATCACAGTATTACTGAATCACATTCATTTTTGTTAAACCTGTCTTCTTGTAAGTCTTCTGCTGAGCTTATTTTGAACATAACGAGGCATATGCGGTATCATTAGAAAGTTCATTTACTTTTCTTTAAAATGATATATTGCAATATGCAATATCTTCTATAGTTTTCATGAAATGAGACCTAAACTTACCCCATACCCCAAAGTTTTATGTCGCAAGTTACTGTCAAAACTAATCTCAAATTCTACCAATTATTTTCCTAGACACATTACAAAAGGGATGCTTTATATATAATATATTTGATTTGGTACAGGGACATGTCAAAAATATGAGTTACACTTTTAACAGACAAAATATTGGGATTGAATGACTGTTACTTGCATGTTTTGAAGGGTACCGTGAAGTCAGAGTATTACTGACTCGCATATGTTTTTGTTAAATGTGTCGTCTGGTAAGTCATCTGCTGACCTAACTTTTTATTATAGCCTAATTTATGGGCTGCCATTGGAAAGACAATTTATTTGGCTTTAAAATGACATATTGTAATATACAATATATTCTATAGTTTTCATGAAATGGGACAAAACCTTACCCCATACCCCAAAGTTTTATGTCGTAAATTACTGTCACAACTAATCTTAAATTCTACCAATCATTTACCTAGACATTATACAAAAGGCAATGCTTTGTATCAAATTTATTTTATTTGATACAGGTACATGTTAGAAACTTGAAATAAACTTTTAACACAAAAATATCCGGATGCTGTAGCTGTAACAGTCATATTTTGAATGGTACTGCAAAATCGGAGTATTGCCAACTCGCATACATTTTCGTTAGACCTGTCTTCTTGTAAGTCCCCTACTGAGCTTACTTTTTAACATAACGTGGCAAGTTGGGCATCATTAGAAAGTTAATTTACTCTTCTTTAAAATACTGTATTGCAATATTCAATATCTTTCATGAAATAGGACCACAACTTACCAATACCCAAAGTTTTATGTTCCAAATTACAGTCAAAACTAATCTCAAATTCTGCCAACTATTTACCAGGACATAATACAAAGGGCAATGATTTGTATTAGATTTAGTTTATTTGCTACAGGTGCATGTTAGAATCTTGAAACGAACTTTTAACAGAAAAAAATGTTGTGATGCTGTAGCTGTAACAGTAATATTTTGAATGGTACCACAAAATCATGGTATTGCCAACTCGCATACGTTTTTGTTAAACCTGTCTTATTGTAAGTCATCTGCTGAGCTTACTGTTTACTCTAACCTATCTTATTGGCTATTATTGGAAAGAAAATTTTTCTTAAAAACGACCGACATATTGTAATATGCAATATCTTCAATAGTTTACATGAAATAGGACTAAAACTTACCCCATATCCCAAATTCGCAAACTGCAAAGTTTTAGAACAGATGTAGTTTGCAAATCAAACTAAGGGCTGGGGTGAGTTTTTTGCTATTTCATTACAATTTAAGATGATAATGCACTTTATGACATGCTCAAAATAAGAGTGATATAATATTTGTAATGATACACTACCACCTGGGTTACAGATAAAATGAAGGTTGCCAGATAAATTTCATGGAAACATGTTTAATAACATTTCACGGGTTTTAGCAACATATCCTGCTATCCTTCAAACCATGATGCTAACAGCTATTAAATCCCAATAATTATCCTGTTAATGGTATCTTTCATAGTTGGAAATGTCTCTGTAACAAATAAAATAGGTTTCATACAAAGTTTGTCTTTTTTATAGAATTTATCGAAATTAAATGCTAGTTTTGAAGTAATTTACGACATAAAACTTTGGGGTATGGGGTAAGGTTTGGTCCCATTTCATGAAAACTATAGAAGATATTGTATATTACAATATGTCATTTTAAAGCCAAATAAATTGTCTTTTCAATGGCAGCCCATAAATTAGGCTATAATAAAAAGTTAGGTCAGCAGATGACTTACAAGACGACACATTTAACAAAAACATATGCGAGTCAGGTACCCTTCAAAACATGCAAGTAACAGTCGTTCAATCCTAATATTTTGTCTGTTAAAAGTCTAACTCATATTTTTGACATGTCCCTGTACCAAATCAAATATATTTTATACAAAGCATCCCTTTTGTAAAGTGTCTAGGAAAATAATTGGTAGAATTTGAGATTAGTTTTGACTGTAACTTGCGACATAAAACTTTGGGGTATGGGGTAAGTTTTGGTCTCATTTCATGAAAACTATAGAAGATATTGCATATTGCAATATATCATTTTAAAGAAAAGTAAATTAACTTTCTAATGATACCGCATATGCCTCGTTATGTTCAAACTTTGGGGTATGGGGTAAACTATGGCCCTATTTCATGAAAACTTTAGAAGATATTGCATATTACTATATACCATTTTCAAGTAGAATAAATCACCTTTCTAATGATACCCCATAAGCCAGGTCATGTTAAACAGTAAGCTCAGCAGATGACGTACATGAAGACAGGTTCGACAAAAATCCATGTGGGTCACAAAATCGTGATTTTGCGGTTTACCCTTCAAAACATGACCGTGACAGCTATTGAGTCCCTATATTTTGTCTGTTAAAATCCTATTTCTTATTCTAGGGATCCCAAGGCTTCTGAAAAATACAGGTTTGTTATCCTGTGGGGTTGGGGGGGGAGGTGCACGTAGACGCCCCCTCTAGCCCACGGCCTAATAGATTGT
This sequence comes from Ptychodera flava, assembly GCF_041260155.1. Lineage (NCBI taxonomy): Eukaryota > Metazoa > Hemichordata > Enteropneusta > Ptychoderidae > Ptychodera > Ptychodera flava. Next base: position 2,456,919 of record NW_027248280.1, read on the forward strand.
TAGTAATGCTTGCTGTATAAGTAAGACAAGAAGGCATAGACAATTTTCCAAATACGTCTTATCAAAATTATTTTATAAAAAAATATTTAAAAGTAAATTATAAAAATAGACAGTCATCAACAATCTATTTACTTTAAGGAAAAATGGCAATATGACTATGTGTGCGCGTTTTAAAGTCTTCTTTTAAGCTGTGCATTAGTTCATTACATAACAATAAAATGCCCATTCACGATATACCAATGTAGTAAACTTGCAATTTTAGTGAGTAGAGACAATAATGCATTGTAAATACCCAATTTTGACATTTATTTTCTTCTTCACTACATTGCAATTAGTAAATAACATCCATAAATCTGTTTGATTTGCTTCATTGGGAGGAAACAATAGTTATCGTATTTTCTTCCGGTTAAAAATACTGAATTACCAGAAAAATCGATTTAAAGTTATCCAATTCAATGACGTCATATTTTTTACTAAGACCTTCTGCATTTTTGAAAGACCAGTATCTCAGCTTTCTAAAACTATAAGTATATGGCATTTCAAGCCAGTTTACTTCATCAGGGAAAGAATATTGTACCCCTACCCCTAGATTTTGCACATCCCATACAGATACACACAATTCAAAATTGACTCCAGAGAAGTAGTGTAGAGTTAAATATCTGATGTTAACACTTTTTTTCTTGTTTAATATGTGGAATAAATAATTTAAACACAAAAAGTTGTGAAAATTTTGCTTAATAAAAGTAAATCACAATTGTTACATTTTATTTTGGGTAAAAAATTTCAAAATTGTCAAAAAAATCATTTTAAAGTCGTCCTATTCTGTGTACACAAATCAATTTTGCTAAAGCTGGTATTCCTCAGAAAGAGCAGTATCTGAGCTTTCCAAAATGTAAGGTTTGTGCTATTTCATGCTGTTACTCAATTTAGGGGAGGATATAGTACCCCCTACCCCTACCCATTTTCGCCATTTTTTGCGGTACATACAAATCAAAAACCAGTGCAGACAGGTAGTGCATCCCAAAATATCCAATGTTAACATCTTTTTTCTGGTTGAGCAGATCCAAAAGAACAACAAAATACCCATGTAGTAGGTTTATCGGGGGGGTGCACGGTGGGCCCCTCCAGCTTCCGGACTATATGTATCGTGACCTTGTCTCTAAAGAAGCATTTCCGATTCATATACAATCCGGGTCAGCTCCAAAATTTGAGCGCTATACTATAATATTTCCCCACTCTCATTAGCCAATCAGCGGCCAGCGCGCCATCAGTAAAAATTGTATTTCCTGGCAAACTTCCACATACGTCCTTCGTTACGTACGCCATACTGTGTCGAACTCCCGCGCCGTATTCTGTCATAATGTCGAACAGTTGTGTGGCCACTCTGTCAAAACACAATTTCAAAATCACGTACCAGTTTTATTCTGGCTAAGACAACCAAACCCCATATATCGCTGTGATTCCTAGACTCTGCTTTGAAGTCCTGCGAAATATAAATCGTGTACCTACACAGATCGTTCAGAATACCCCATTTGTATCGGAGATGGCAGCAATACAAATTCTACCGTACGGGGAACACTTGTGTGGCCACTCTGTCAACACATTTTCAAAATCGCGTACCATTTTTAGTCTGCGTTTGACAACTACAAAACAGGTATCGTTTTAAAGCTCTGACATTGCTCTTCTTTCTTGCAAAATGTTATACGCGTACCTACACAAATAACCTTTATAACAGTATTTCTAATAGAGATGACGAACATCCACAGAATGATTCTCGGTACTTGAGCGAAATCGATAAACTGGGGGTAGAAATGAATCGTCAATATTTCGAATATTTGTTCACTAATCGGACTCCTTGTTGGACATGACCTTCTGCAGAACACGTGGATTATGTTGACTGTCGAAATTCGTCGAAATTCACAAGACAGGGGCTTAATAAGCGGCCCAAAACTGCCGATCACACTTGGTGGGTAATTTGTGACCCAGCGTGACCTGTACTTTATTAATGATGTAATCTGGTCGATGATTGGCTGAATGCCGGAATACATTATCATAATGAGTCTCCAATTTTGGAGCTGACCCGGACTGATATATGGTCGGCTATCCTTCCTTTGATTACGACTAGAGTGGACTTAGTCTTGCTGTGCTGTCCCTATCCACGGCTGTGTCTAACTATTGAAGGTCGATTCGATGTGTCATCCACAATGGCGGATTTTACCGGCCACGCGAAAGTTTCGGCGAATACCTTCATTAAGGTAGAACGCACCTCGGGGACAGACATTCAGACTCTCAAACTTTTACAGTTCTCTTCTGATATACCACATGTGGGGGTTCATTTTAAAGCTCTTGGTGAAAGAAAACTTTTCACCGCCCAGTATTTTGAAATTCGAAAATTTTTAGTTTTCGCCATAGAGTTAACACAGGGATGGCGGCCATTTTGAATTTCTAATATCGGTAAATCTTGGGTTTTTTGTTTCTCTAGTACCAAAATTTGCACGGTGACCCCCTATTTTTATTCTTGATTTTGAAAGAGAATGATTGAAAGATTCCTTGAGGAAAGTTAGAGCAAAAGTTTAAGTCTTTCACTTTCGAGGTGCATATTACCTTAAGTTAACGCAATGCATTGCATACATGGCCGGAGAAATATTCCATTGACCCTTTAACCCAAGCTAAATTCACCATTTGTACACTCCGTAAATATTTGAGCGTCGTTGCTCATTCTAGCGTTCTTGCAATAATGAAGTAGCGATGCACTTTTTGAATCCAATTTTAATTTCCTATCTCGAGCAGATAAGATCCGACGTACGACATATAAATAATAAAAGACGTAGGATTCGAATGTTTCATTGCATTAAAGACTCTTGAGCGAGAGGGTCTATGCATGCATTGTGCATAGGTAAATGTGACACGCAGCGGGATAACCGACATAAGTTCACTATCATGGTTGTAAAGTATGTACGCGTGAACAGAAACACATATAAGACACTGTAATTGTTTTGACAATATGATTTCTACTTCAAGCGAACGCCGATGCTGCTAGACTAGATCGATACGAGAGAGAATGCGAAACGAAACCTTTTTATTTTATCACTTCATTAGTATTTTGGCGGTGTTCTCTAAATTCACCTTGTCACATATGCGGCTTATTAATGAGCGGTATAGCATTCACTACAGAGAGATCTACACAGTTCAGTCTTGCGGGTGAGTTTTGTCAAAAGGCAGATGACTGTGTAATTGAAATACACTTTACTTAAGACATGTACCTAGAATGTCTATGATAAAAGATTGTATCTGTGGTGCAGGTTCCTATTGTGTAGTTCAATGAATGTTACGTTGAATGTTGCTTTTCTGCGTAAAGTTCAAGTTGCAAAAGTCAAACTTCGTTTTAACTTTCGGGGGAAAATTAAACATGGAGAAATTTACCACTGATGAAATAACGCTTATGCTTACTCATTCAATCAGTATTGAGTGTGCAAAATATAATTCATTTTGACATTTTACTTGAAACAAGTAATCGTGTATTACAGGCATAATATCTCCATATATTGTTCCACGCACGAGGTTATCCTAACCAGAGTGATACTGCTAAAGGTTGACAACTATAAAGTAGCCAGTAGTAAACACCAATTACGTGGTCATGAGGGATAAAGCGCATGTTTACTACTCCAAAGGGGCCGTGCGTACCCGGTTACGCACGGCCCCTTTGGAGTAACAAACTTATCCTTTCTGGTTAACCAGAAACCCATCGCTATTCCCTGAGACCGTATACCCAGGGGTACAAAAATGTGTTTCTGGTACCACAAGGCCACGAGGACTGAGAAACTGGCGCTATAGCCAGAATAAAGACCGGGTTACAGGTGTTTTTAACACACCACACGCTCATGTTGGATTATGTTGTGGTTTTTAAATGTGTTTTGATATTATGCACCGCAAAAATCCATTGACGGTAACAGGTTTATTTGGCGATTTCTCCACAGCCATAACAGTAATACCACTTTCTTCCGAGAAACACGAAGCATGCCTAGCCACATCATTTGCTGCACTTGAATCTTTTTCGTCGTTTAGCTATTCAAGTTACTCCGCTGTTGGAACGGAAAATCTTCCTGTTTTAGAGAGAGACTGGTCGCTCATCTTGGGCGCTCATCGCCCGCTATCGTTTCAAGCTGCAGGCGACACTGTGGTCACGTGACTGGGCGCCTTTCCCTATTCGGTCCGAAACTATTTCCCTAGAGTAATAGTCTTTCAAAACTACCTTCTGACGTCACATATGTCGATTCTATGGGGAATAGTGAACATCTATTACCTGATCTTTATTCGGGCTATAGCGCCCGTTTATTACCCCGAGGGGGCAATGCGTTACCAAAAATACATCGCTATTCCCCGAGTCCGTCGGCCGAGGGGTATAGCGATGTGTTTCTGGTAACACAAGGCCACTAGCAGTAAAACGGGCGCTATATCCCGAATAAAGACCAGGTTATAGATGTTTTATAACACGCCACACGCTCATGTTGTATTATGTTATGTTATAGTTTTTAATATGTTTTAATATTTTACACCGCAACAATCCATTGTGACAACTTTACATGGCGATATTTCAACAGCGGTTACAATAGTACATGGTACTACTTTCTTCCAAAAATATTCTAAGTATACCTAGCAACATCCTTAGTAGCACTTGAATCTTTTTCGTGGATGAGCTGTTCAAGTTCTTACGCTGTTGGAATGGAAAATCTATGTTTTAGAGAGAGGCTTGTTGCTCATCCCGGGAGCACATCACGTTCTAGTCATCCGCCATTATTTCAAAGCTGCAGACGACACTACGGTCACGTGACTGGACACTTTTCCAAATTTGGTCAAAACTATTTCCCTAGGGAAACAGTTTTTCAAAAAATACCCTCTGACGTCACTTTTGTTGATTCGGTTAGACTACACGTATCTATTTTCCGTCACGTGACGTATTCTGGCAACTCGTGACACGGAATGAGCATGTGGCGTGTTATAAAAGTACCTTTTTTCCGTCACGTGACGTATTCTGGAGAGTGAGCATGTGGTGTTATAATTCAACTATTTGATCATTTCGCAAAAATAGTTTGACAGGAAATTTTTGATTTCTCTCCATAGATTTTGCCGGACTGATAAGACAGTATGTATACGAGCTAGCCGTCGATGGTACCGAAATCTGCATGCAAACAGTTGGGAAAAGAGTGGTGGAAGAAACATTGGGGGAAATAGAAGGAAACGCATTCGTCGAATACTGCAACGACATGGGCAAATTCGCCGAGTTAGCACTTCCATGTCCTGATCACGAGATCTTCAAAAAGCATAACGCTTATTTTTTCAAAGCAATGAAGAATTTCAAGAAAAATGCTATGTATATCAATGATGTCGATCTGCTAAACAAGTACAGGAAGAATTTTGAGGTAGGGATCAACCTACTGTGTTTTGAACAGCAGGTCGAAAGATCAATACAGAAGACGACATTATTTTTCAATGCAGCTGATCATTTGATTGAATGATATCAGATCTTCTATTTTAATGGACATTTTACTTTCGTATCAAAGTCTTTCAGATGCTTTCTTCACAATTATTTTTAATAACATCTCTTCTTCACGCTTTACAGATCTTCTTCTTGTGTTTAGCGCTGTGCACGTTAACATGAACACTCCATGGTTTCTTAATGTTTACAATAACTATCTCTATTAGTCACTGATACACATTTGTCTGATACCAATTCCTTCATCTGTTTAACTTCCGTAATGTGCTATCCGACTCATTATTTGCTTGATGATAGACCCCCCCAGTCTCTGTACAATTGGCCAGGCTTACTGTGTTGCTAAGTCTCTCTATCTCTCTCCGTACATACCTCGACATTTATCGCAGCAGTGTATGCCCACCTTTCCGCGTATTTATTTGTGTATATCTTTCTTTTTGAAGGAACGAATCTGCATATTTGCCAAAGATCACCACGTAATCATCGGCGGATACCTGAAAGGCATATTTGAAGACAACGCCCAGAAATCCGATGCATTCTGCAAACAGCTCGCTATGGACCTAGTCAAACAGAAACTAGATCCTTTGATAAGTTCAAGTGCAGGATCACGTTCACCTGTTGATCTCAACTCAAAGATCCAACTGATCGAAAAATTATACAAGGAACAGGCACGAGGTCCACAAGACTTGCATGTGTATAAAACAGTATTGGCTGAGGTGGGGCATATATATATATATATATATATATATATATATATATATATATATATATATATATATATATATATATATATATATATATATATATATATATATATATATATATATATATATATATATATATATATATATGTATATATATATATATATATATATATATATATACATTCATGTAGTTATATATATATGTATATATATAATATATATTATATATACATTCATGTAGTTATATATATATATATATATATATATATATATATATATATATATATATATATATATATATATATATATATATCAAATTTTGCAGAACAAGTATTTGTAATTGTCCTAACAAACTACATCGTCAAATTTGGTTTCTCAAATGTCGGGTTATTTCAAATAGAAGATTTTTTCAGTGTTAGTTTCCTTCATAAAGTAAATAAATGCCATAAATAAATTCCATGACGTTATCTAATTTCATCCTAGGAAATAACCAGAATTACTGACGCTGTATCGGAGGGCAGACAATGTATAGAAGACGTAAAACGTAAACGAGCCGGTATATCAAAGGCTCAAGTGATGAATATTGAGGAGGAGGAATTACAGGTAAGACGTAGTACTTTTGCATGACCAAGTGTATTTGTGGTGTACACCAGATACCAGACTAAATGTAATATGGAATTCCTACTTTTCCGTTTGCGAGAGTATGCCTAAAGTAATCGGACTTTAAATACTGAAAATAATAATGAACGGATAATAAATGAAAAAAATTGTAGTCCATATAGATGCACTTATAGCATTATAATCAAAGATTTATTAAATACAGAACATACAAGTATAATTGCGATGATGTAATCTAATTGTGTTGCCTCTGCAAAGTAGAGGCTGACGACAACGTTACATTGAAAATTACCCAACTGAGCTGAAGCTCCGTGATAGAGGTTTTAGCACCTGTCATTCTATTTCTAAAACCAAATATTTATTATCAGTATACCACACTTGTGCGTTTTGAACTGAGCTTTGAGACGTTTCTCGTCGTCTTGAAATAACCGGGATGAAAATTTGTTTTCTACTGATTTGGTTTCTACGAATGATTTTCTACTTCTATTTAGAAAAAGGAGATGTTCAGACAACAGATAATGGACATGAAACAACAGGTTGAAGAAGACATAGTAAGTACAACAATAGTTATACAATTGTCAGAATACCACCGTTGAAATACATACGTTAGACTATCCAATTGACCGTGTAAATGTTCCGTTCGTATCAATACCTTTTTATCGATAGCTTAATAATAGATAGTCATGTATAACTTTTCATGAAGCACATACGGGCTTTTAATTTTGGTGAAGAACAGTACCTATGAGGAACACCCATGTGACTTGATGCCTAAACACACAATACAAACCAGATATGAACTGAATATGCTCACGTGTTTTACAACAGGTTCATTAATAGTAGTACGCTTCACAGAACAATGAGATATATGTTATCATATTATGTAGCAGGTTTTTTTAAAACTTCGCACAGTACTCTCAGAGTTTAATCACTAATTACAAAACTTTATTTAATATGCGAATGAGCTGTCAATTAACTTGACACTGCTCAATGCTTTATGGGACAATTAGATATCCACCAGATCAACATTTGTAGCACGTTTTATTTAATTTAATGCTGTAATTTTAGAGTAATATCACTTATTACAAAGTTCATTAAATACGCAAATAAACCCTACATTAACTTGACACTGTTCAATGATTCATAGCACAATTAAATATTTATCAAGTCAATATCTGTAGCACGTTTCACCAAATTTTAGTGCCGAAATTTCAGAGTTATATACCTAATTACAAAGTTTATTAAATATGCAAATGAACCCTTAATTAACTTTATACTACTAAATGCTTTACAACACAGTTAGATATCTGTCGTATCAGTGTGTGCAGCAGTGTTCATCACATTTGATGCAGTTATTTCGGAGTTATATGACTAATTATAAGACTTCATGGAATATGCAAATGAGCTAATTATTAACTTGACACTGCTCAATGCTTCTCAGTACAATTGGATATTTATCAGATCAACATCTGTAGCAAGTTTCATCAAATTTAAGGCTTTAATTTTGAGTAAAATCACTAATTACAAAGTTCATTAAATATGCAAATGAACCCTTAATTAACTTTACACAACTAAATGCTCTACACCACAATTAGATATCTGTCGGATCAGTATCTGCAGCAGGTTTCAGCACATTTGTCGCAGTTATTTGGAGTTATACCACTAATTACTAAACTTCATAAAATATGCAAATGACCTATTTGTTAACTTGACACTTCCAAATGCTTCTCAGTACAATTAGATATTTATCAAAACAATATCTGTACCCAATTTCACTGACTTGGGTGCTGTAATTTCAGAGTTATATACCTATTACAAAGTTCATTAAATATGCAAATGAACCCTTAATTAATTCTACACTACTAAATGCTTTACACTACAGTTAGACATCAGTCAGATCAGTATCTGCAGCAAATTTCAACACATTTGTTGCAGTTATTTCAGAGTTATATGACTAATTATAAAACTTCATGAAATATGCAAATGAGCTATTTATTAACTTGACACTGCTCAATGCTTCTCAGTACAATTGGATATAAATCAGATCAATATTTGTTGCATGTATCATCAAGTTTGGTGCAGGAATTTCAGAGTTATGTCACTAATAACAAGTCATCGTTGATGACACAGTCCCCACTTGTTAATGGGTACTTTGATTACATGTCCTCAGAGAGGATAGAGTCCTCTTCTTTAGGTCTGTGATAAAAATACTTTTGAATAAATTCGCTTGATACATGTCTGAGTTGTAGTTCAGGACATGAAAAAATCGTAATAAAATGGCCACAAGTCGGCCATATTGGATCGTATCACAAAACAAATCGATGTGCATATGTATGACATAGGTCAATGTCCTTGTACCAACTTTGAATAAAATCTGTTGAAACATGCCTGAGTAATGGCTCTGTACATGAAAAAATCGTAATAAAATGGCCGCCTAGCAGCCATATTGGATCGTATCACAAAACAAATTGATGTGCATATGTATGACATAGGTCAATGTCCTTGTACCAACTTTGAATAAAATCGGTTGAGATATGCCTGAGTTATGGCTCTGTACATGAAAAAATTGAAAAAAAATGGCCTTAAGGCAGCCATATTGGATTGCATCACAAAACAAATTGGTGTGCATATCAAATAGTACGTTCAGATTGACGACTTTGCGTCGGCCCAGGTCCGGACCTGGGCCGGGGCCGACGTAAAAAACCAATGCGGACACGCTGAGTCGGCCCTGGGCCGACTGGGCCGACTCAGTTTGGTCCCGGTTAGAAGGGGGGGTTCAGGGCCGACTCAGGGCCGACGCCAAATTTGGTCCGACTCAAATCGCCAGTGTGGACACGTTACGTCGGCCCTGGTCCCAGTTGACCAGGCCTCCGCCATGGATCGAAGTTGAACTAGTCACCTATTCGCACAAAACAAACGACGTTTGAAACTAAAGTTTACACCTATCGAAAGTTTTCAATCCAGTCTTTACATTTTAATATCATCCCATGTACGCAGAACTTCCCACTAACCTTTGTTCCGCAAACGAGACCATGTCATTCGATTCCACAGTGCACGTAATAGACTAGAGAGGCATGTCAAAAATGCCGCGCACGGTTATTTCTCCACCGCGGTCTTATATATACCATATGCTCATCCAATAAATAGTGAAGATCTCTCTGATGATTAAAAGGGTGAGTGGTAGTCATATTTGCCCTTCTTGTGCGTAAAAACACAGGAAAATCATGAACAGTAGAAACAGCGTGCCATATTCAAATGCGCAATTTTGAACTTTGACAGGTCAGAGGTCACAAAGGAAGGTAAAGTTACGTCGGCACTAATTCTGGTACCGATAGGTGTGGACACGGACCAAATTTAATCCCAAAAGGACAATTATTTTGCGTAGGCCCAAATTTTAGTTGGGTTGCCAATGTGAACAAGATATATGTCATCGGTATATGTCCTTGTACCAACTTTGAATAAAATCGGTTGAAACATGCCTGAGTAATGGCTCTATACATGAAAAAATCGTAATAAATGGCCACACAACAGCCATATTGGATCGTACCACAAAACAAATTGACATGCATCTGTATGACATATTAAGTAATCCTTGTGACAAGTTTGAATGAAATCGCTCCAGGCATCTCTGAGATGTCTGCGTGAACGGACGCACGCACGCACGCACGCACGCACGCACGGACATGACCTATAAGTCCCCCCGGATGGTGTCTGTGGGGACTAAAACCATCTGCACAAAGTTTCATCAAATTTGGTACAGTTGTACCAGAAACAGCGCTCTAATCTTGAATTATGCAAATTAGACCTAATTATGCATGCCACACCAATATAAATAGACCTGCATGTGTATGCCATAGTGTAGTATCCTTGTACCAAGTTTAAAAAGAATTGGCACAGGAATATCTCAGATATCTGCATTCATGAGCCCCTATGCATAGACACAGCATTAGTATTAATTTCATCCTGGAACCCCTGTGGATCATACCTGGGGACCCTGTGGATGGATATCAAATACAGGAAAGAAAACGGCCGTCACACAGCCATTTATGATCGAATCATTAAAAAATCGGCGTGCATATGTGATAAGGATTAATATAGGTACCAACTTTCAATGCAATCGCTACCGGCATCTCTGAGAAATTTACGTGAACGAACGTACAGTCGTAAAATATAGGAAACAAAATGGCAGCCACGCAGCCATTTTAGGCCAGATCAAAATAAAAATCAATGTGCATATGTATAACATATAGAGTAATCTATGTACCAAGTTTGAATGGAATCGCTCGTAGAATCACTGAGAATTTGCGTGAACATACGCACCATCATCAAATACAGGAAACAAAATGGCTGCCAGACGGCCATTTTGAATCGGATCGTAAAACAAATCGACGTGCATATGTATGGCATAGATGATAATCCTCGTACCAAGTTTGAATCAAATCGCTCCAGGCGTCCCTGAGAGATCTGCGTGAACGGACGGACGCACGCACGCACGCACGCACGGACATGACCAAACCTATAAATCCCCCCGGACGGTGTCACTGGGGACTAACAAAAGTTCATTAAATATGCAAATGAGAAGATAATTGACATGACACTCACAGTATCATCATAATGTTCTTAGATTGTCATCTGTGAAAAGTTTCATGAAATTTTGTGCAGTATTTCTTGATATATGTCTACACTGTAATTACCGTCTCCATAGGGAAACCATTGTATGGAAAAATTCGATATTGCATAACTTCATTAATATGCAAGCCACACTAACCAAAATCTAATCAGTTCTTGCAAGTAGCACATGGTACCTGTGTACCAAATCTGACTTGAATCCGTTCAGGCGTTTTTGAGTTATCGTGTAAACAGACAGACAGACAGACACACAAACACACACAACACACACACTAACACACACACACACACACACGGACACACACACACACACACAGACAGACAGACAGACATCGCTATGACAATAGCCCACGTGTTTACACACTTGAGCTAGTAAAAGACATACACAGATACGCACATTTTTAATACCTTAGCCTACCCGCATGTACCTATCTACCTACCAACTTACCTACCTACCTACCGACCTACCTACCTACCTACCCTCCTACCTACCCAACCAACCAACCAGCCACCCAACTACCGTGACCCACCCAAGTACCTATCTAAGTACCTACCTACATACCTACCTACCCACCCACCTCGCTACACTCCCACCCACCCAACAACCAACCCACCCGCCTGCCCGATCGAACCCACCTACCTTCCCACCCACTTACCCACCTACCTACCTAGACCTACCTAACTACCTACCTACCTAACTACCTACCTACATGCATACATGTGTCCTATTTTAGCCAGTATAATTTTGTAGTTAGATGAATGGATATTTGGTCTATGGTTGGCTTGACGGATTGTTGGCTTGCCTGTTTGAACATGTTTTCAATGATGCTAACTAACACATATGTCCGAAATTTCAGCGGAAGGCTATGCGTGAAGACGTGACCCGACAACAAAAGCAGTCGAAGGCTGATTACGAAGAAACAAGTGCAGCAATAACGTTTCAAGTAAAAGAACTCCACCAAATCCATTCCGGACTGACCAAGGCGCTGATAAATATCAACGAAGAACTCATCAAGGAACACAACATCTCCATGGAAGAACTAAACAAGAAAATGGAAAAGATAGCACTTGCGCATTAGACTCTTATGTCGTTTCATATATGATTGTCAGTGTTTTGCAATTAACAATGAAAGTAAGGCGACGTGGAAGACATAAGTTGTGTCATTTTGCTCTTTTCTTCTTTCAAACTAATAGCTGTGAGAAAGTTTACAAAATTAATCGTAATCAAGTTTACAACGTGGGAGAATTTATATTAGGCATTGATAATCTTTAGATTAAAAAAAACCGCCGAAATCAGTCACACTGTTAGTTCATTCACCTACCATTTATGTGCTAAATATTTTAAGTGTAGCGATTTTAACAGATTCTTTTGTACTTAACTGCCCCATGCTGATAGTAATCACAATGTCGGAATGTTATGTCAGGGTAATCACGCTTACATAGGAACACAAGTTATGATCGTCTGGCCACAAATAATACGTTTAGAATGTTGAGACTTCATGATTATCGCACTTTTTCATTCCTGCGTATAACAGAAATGTTAATTAGAATTACCTTTTTATTATTTTGGCATTGTCATCTACATGTATCCTATCGCATCGTGCATCAGATGCCAAACAGCAAGATATGACCTGAAAACGCTCCTGTGTTTCTATATTTCAGTGTACTGTAAATTGACTTTTCTCCGACATTACTATCATTGGATTGTAGCTTCATTAAATATTGTTGTAATCAACAGGGTCAATGCTCATCATGTCATATTGGAATTGATTTTACTGCTATGCAAACTAGTAGTTAGCCTTAATAGAAATCCTAAATTTGTTACTCTGCTATCAAATCAGTACGCCATCATTTAATTGTGGCACAATTCTAAAAATGCTGTTCAGTTCGTACCAAGATTATCGGCTCTATAATATTCCGAAAAACGCACAATCCTGTATATATTAGTTCACGCGCAGTGGAAGGAGAAGTTATCTTACATCAGTAACGTAAATCAGAAATGACATTCAATTTCAATACCTGCCTTGCCTGTCAGAATTAACTATTACCGTGAAAGAAAATCAGAGCAAAAAGGTGACGAGCTAGCGGCGTTTTCCAGGAAAAAGAAATTATCTTGAACAACTGTTTCAATTTTATCTTCTTTCACTACGGCAATCTCTGCTCTCTGTACTTGAATATGACCAACGTGTTTGTACACCGGGTGTAGATCCAGGTTGAACTTCTCAAGGTGGAGCTGCATGTTGCCAACACAGTTTTTTCAAAGCAATATTTCGATTTGAAGATGACAAGGAAACCCCCTCATACTATATATTTTCAAAAGGCAGAGACTTTAAAGTTCAGTATAGCAGCAGTTGACTTAAAGGATGAAGTGGGTGTATATTCGGGGTAAAAACATCAATTTTGGTATTAATGATAAAAATTAATTAAAGTAAAAAACTTGATGCTATTTTCTGGAATGTAATCACTTGAAGGAAGAGTATACGTAGAAAAAAATCGACTATTTTATGTTGCATTATCTATCCCCAAAGGTTGAAAAATTGACATTCAAAAAAGTAATTAAAATCATGATAGCAAAATTACAATACCTCTTATTCAAAATGTAAGAATTTATTTGCTCACGTGTTCACACACGTGAGCATACGGTTTAGCCATGTCTGTCTGTCTGTGTGTGTGTGTCTGTATCCCCATTATCTCAAAAACGGCTGAACGTATTTCAGTCAAATTTGGTAGACATCTTCAGAATTCAAATGGCTAGAACTGAAAAGGTTTTGGTGGGCGTGGCTTGCATATTAATGAAGTTATCACAGTTTTAATTTTTGTGATACATGGTAGTCTATGGGAAGCATGATGACCATGGTTTCTGGACATCTCGACCCCAAACCAACTCGACCCCAGTCAACTCGACCAGCTACCAACCTAACCCTGGTTAGACCTTATAGCCTTGCTCCTTCATGCCAAATATCAAAGTCACAGGTCTTGCCGATTTTGAGAAAAAGATTTTTAAAGTATTATTTTTGATTTTTCTATGACCTTTGACCTCCCCTATACCTATGCAGCTAAGCTATGGCAATGGCTTATTCTGGCCTATGTTAAAGTCCAAGACAGCCAGCGTCTATTGGACAATGGCCAGTAGGGGACCAAATTGCTCTCCACAATTTTGGGGATTCCACTTGACCTTTGACCTTGGCATCTTCCTGCAACTCATTTATTATGTGCATTTCTAATTCTGAGCTAGCCAATAGAGCTAGAGGTCTGATTTTTGGTATATAGGGATAACTTAGCAATACAATTTTTTTGACAAAATGTCACGTGACCTCGATGACCTTTGACCTCAAATATACATATTTGTCCATAACTAAGTAACCACAAGTGCTACACCCTTCATGTTTGGTATGATGGGAGACCTTATGACATCACATCCTGTACCTCATTAATTATGTGCATATCTAATTCTGAGCCAGCCAATAGAGCTAGAGGTCTGATTTTTGGTATATAGGGATAACTTAGCAATACAAATTTTTTGACAAAATGTCATGTGATCTCGATGACCTTTGACCTTAAATATGAGTATATGTCCATAACTCAGTAACCACAAGTGCTACACCCTTCATATTTGGTATGATGGGAGACCTTATGACATCACATCCTGTACCTCATTAATTATGTGCATATCTAATTCTGAGCCAGCCAATAGAGCTAGAGGTCTGATTTTTGGTATATAGGGATAACTTAGCAATACAATTTTTTTGACAAAATGTCATGTGACCTCGATGACCTTTGACCTCAAATATACATATTTGTCCATAACTAAGTAACCACAAGTGCTACACCCTTCATATTTGGTATGATGGGAGACCTTATGACATCACATCCTGTACCTTATTAATTATGCGCATATCTAATTCTGAGCCAGCCAATAGAGCTAGAGGTCTGATTTTTGGTATATAGGTATAACTTAGCAATACAATTTTTTTGACAAAATGTCATGTGACCCCGATGACCTTTGACCTCAAATATACATATATGGCCATAACTAAGTAACCCCAAGTGCTACACCCTTCATATTCGGTATGATGGGAGACCTTATGACACCACATCCTGTACCTCATTAATTATGCGCATATCTAATTCTGAGCCAGCCAATAGAGCTAGAGGTCTGATTTTTGGTATATAGGGATAACTTAGCAATACAATTTTTTTGACAAAATGTCATGTGACCTCGATGACCTTTGACCTCAAATATACATATATGGCCATAACTAAGTAACCACAAGTGCTACACCCTTCATATTTGGTATGATGGGAGACCTTATGACGTCACATCCTGTACCTTATTAATTATGCGCATATCTAATTCTGAGCCAGCCAATAGAGCTAGAGGTCTGATTCTTGGTATATAGGGATAACTTAGCAATACAATTTTTTTGACAAAATGTCATGTGACCCCGATGACCTTTGACCTCAAATATACATATATGGCCATAACTGAGTAACTTTAAGTGCTACACCCTCCATATTTGGTATGATGGGAGACCTTATGACATCACATCCTGTACCTAATTAATTATGCACATATCTAATTCTGAGCCAGCCAATAGAGCTAGAGGTCTGATTTTAATCAAGTTAGGTAAGGATTTGAAAGGATATATCAGCAGTGGGAACCATTAAGGGGTGACATGAAAGATATTTGCTAATTTGCATATTTAATGAACTTTCCTAATTAGGGATATATATCTGAATTAACTTGATTTTAGTCATTGAAACTTGCTATATACATCAAAGATACTGTGATATAACATTATTGAAAGTCAAAAGACATTTTTACTTCAGCCAATTCCTAATTTGCATATTAAATGAATTTTCATACTTAGGGATATTCATCTGAATTGACTTGATCAAAATTGATGTAACTTGCTATGTACATTTCAGACACTGTAATACAATATTATTGAAAGTCATTAAGCATTTTCTCTTCAGCCAATTCCTAATTGGCATGTTTAATGAACTTTCCTAATTAGAGATATATATCTGAATTGACTTGACCAAAGTTGACAAAACTTGCTACATATATTGCAGATACCATGATACAACATTATTGACAATCATTAAGCATTTTTACTTAAGTCAATTCCTAATTTACATATTAATGAACTTTGCTTATTAGGGATATATACTGGGATTTACTTGATCAAAGTTGGCAAAACATGACACGTTGATGATTATACCTGGTTAAAACAATATCAAAAGTCATTTCACATTTTCATGTCAGCTAATTTACAATTTGCATATCTAATGAGCTTTCACAGCTCGGCATATATGGCTTGAAAGACTTGGCCAACGGTAATTACACTTGCTATGTAAAATGGTGATACAATGACAGCAGTCAAAGAACTTAATATTTTTATTTCAGCTAATTACATATCTGTATACTTCATGACCTTTATGAATTAATCGGCGGTGATTATTGTTCATTATGTTGATCATAATACTTTCAATGAAGTTGCAAACATGTGGCAAAGGTTCAAATTTACACATAACTGTATGAAACACGTGAGCATTTTCAGTTCATATCTGGTTGCTTAACAGAATAGTGGTTGTATTATATAGCATTTAAAGGACATAATGTGAAAATTTCAGAAAAATTGACCCGGCCAGAGTGGAGTTAAATTCTTTGGATATTTTGAAATTGGGAGGAAAAAGAAGCCAGGAAATCTGGTGTTTTGCATACATTTGCATAAATTAACTTTTGTATCACGCAACTTACGACTGGTTGACAAGCTAAAAGGTGAACCCAACCAATATTCAATATAGAGTTAACAAATTAATTGAAATTAAATGAATATTTGCGATTTGGGTGTAGCGCCCCTTTAGAGTAGTTTATCCAGTTAGAAGTGCGCCCCTATATTCGCCATTTGAAAGTTTATTGTATTGCTTCTATGGTGAACTTATTCTGTATCCCTACGCCATTGCACGGCTAAACTCTACCACTATGCCTTATAAATCTTCAAGCAACACAGTTTTGTAAAAATTTGGAATTTGAAGTTCCTCAACATGGTCTTTGTTAAGATTGCATACAGTATGATACTGAATTTGGATGGTGAAAGGGGCTGACATCGCCATACACTAATGTGTACTCGTGGATGACAGTACACACCCTACCCTCAAAACGTGTACTGAGTTAAGAAGAACAGGTATTTTTTGAGTTATCACAACACCACTCCATCTCTATGGCTCGTAGGATACAAACTTTTCCTCCAGATCTTCGACAAAATCACACCAAAGTAAAATAGACACTTAAGTTTATCTTCGAAATCACTCAATGTAAAGGTATTATCATCAAACATTCTGTTTCAAAAATGATGGCGTTTTTCATATGTTCACATTTTACTAAGTTTTTTATTGTACATAACAATTTTCCGAACGCTAGAGTTGCTGCCACTTTGCCGTAGACTAGTAATTGGATAGACTAAACATTTACAGAACACTCACACCATGACACTGCGCTTCAGTGATACCGCCTTATTAAGTACTGCAGCTCACTGCAAAAAAGTTTCTGAGTATCATTTGCGTCAGTTTCAGAATTTATCGAAAATATCTAAGCATATGACAGACCTGTTGGTACATATAATTTTACAGAATACGACGTTGAAGTAAATTTCGAATTCTACATAGTTTACAGCTCGTTCATGCTTTGCTGTTTTCATGGAATTGATATCCGACGGCGAATGGATGTTCTGCAACTGCTGCAGCAAAACATTGGTATGGTAGTTAGAATGGTAGTTTTTCTTCCAAGAGCGTACATTTTGAATTGTTCCTATCAGTAAATAGACAGTTACTCTTCAGCTGTGTTAAATGTGAAAAAAAAGCTTTGTTTCTTTTCAATGACATACAAAAGTTAAAGGGGTGACCAACTTTTCTTGATTATGAAGTGGGTGATTGAAGTTTCCTGTAATACACCATATGCAACAATTACAATATTCAAATTGACCGCAACGAGTTGCTGCAAAGATGCTTTGCTCTTTGAACCTAGGAATATTAAAAACCGTCATTAGGGTAGAGTTCCATACGACTTTCACGCACAATTCTAGTATTTGCGATGAAATTTTAGGAAATAAGTTTATGACAATAGGTACCACAAAATGAAATTGAATTAAATTCAGGAAATTGACCTTTTCCGTGTACATGAAAAGACCTCAAACATGCAGTCTTCTGAAGTTTCATGTAAAGTAACCGTCCACAGAATTGCAATATTATTACCTTTTACGGCCCTGATGATTCTACGCACTGAGGTTGTACGAAGGAAGGGCCCGAGCGTGCGAGGGACCGTGCGCCATTCTACTGTTGCGCTCGTAGTTAAGGGGAATATTAGCTGAAGTACCAGTCTGGATCGTAATACAATACGTTCAGTGACTAAAGCTGACACACCAGGATGTCAGATGTAAGCACAACTTTAGATCTTTATCATAAGATGGCAAATGTGATGTTTACGGTTTCGAATACTTTGTACATTCTCGGCAAAGTTATATACTTTTCTAGACTAGAACTGAAAAATTATCATCAGTATACAATGGTCATAACATGAAAATTCAGTATTTGATTGCTTCTTGAGATTAAACAAGATCACACCATGGGATATCCCTTTCTCGATTGTTGTTTATACTTAAGTTATAACCAAACATTAGTTAAAGGTGTAACGCTATCTCCTTCTTATACGATCTTGAACCAACCTTTGCACGCCTTGGCCACGTGAAGAATGCTTCGAGATAAAATCTTTACAAGAGAGGACGTTACACTATCGAGTCCGCTAAACCCGTAGGAGGGTTGTAAAGGATTTATTATGTCCCTGGAGTGACAAACAACAACAATATTGCGCGAAGTATGCAGATAGAAATACATGCAATATCAAACATTTATTGCCAATTAATGTTATTTTTTTCATAAATTCCATGGCCGCACCCCGTCGCATGTCGATATACATAGATGTCATTTGTTCACATGTAGAACTCGTAAAGCAACGTTATAATCTGATAGGGCAAGTTTAGTGCTATATTTCATTCTGAAGTCTCGACTTCACTAACTTCACTGTCGCCCACGATCAGAACGAGGACGTTGTTCCGCACTGGACTGAACGTTTGCGGATAGGAACGCGCGTGGTACCCAGAAAAAAGCTATTTCTGAAATGCATGCGCTTGCCAATATAGTGTGTGATTCGGCGTGCTACGCCAAATTATCATATACCTCTATGGAAATCCAGTAAGCTTATTAATGGAATATGATGTCTGCGTTTTTTGAAAGACTTTTAAGTGTACTGAATATGCTTGAGTAGGACCATGTGGCAATGATCCTAGTCGTCCAGCGGGCCTAAATGGTCATTTCATCGCGAAATCATAACAGACTTTAACTAAAGGCTCAGTATGTCTTTCAATTGAATTGTTCTGATGATCGCATCTCGCTGCCTGCGTAATGTAATTTACGATAATTTACATCACGCCAGAGTTCTTCTTACAATTCGATTTACGTGTCATTCTTTGTTAGTACACGTACATGTGCGTTGCTTTACGAGTTCTACAGGTAAAAAATGATGTCATTGTGTTCATAAATACGTGGCGGACCATCGCCTTTCCGAAATACTTACTAAAATGGCAATGCGCCGGTAAATGTTTGATACTGAGGGTATTTCTATCACCAATGTTTTTAACAATATTGTTGACGACACATTTGTCATTTTCTAAGGTATATGATAAAACCTTGACAGCCCCGATGCGGGTGTTGCAGACCTGTCCTCGCACGATGGGACCCTTTCGCATTACAACCTCGGTCCGCAAACCGGTATAAGAGCCGTAAAGATTATTATCATATAAATGTGGGGGCGTTTTTCCCATGATAGCGTTACTCAGGAACGTGGCTCGAGTTGTTTGATAACTGTATATGCAGTCTATCAAGTAATGACCTCAAACTCCCTAAAGTCGTTTCGATTACATGTTATTTGTATTTGTCAGAATACCACAATGGAATATGTTTGCGAAATTCCCCGTGGTATCCTGGTACATGTTAAAACGTATAACCGCACCATTACCTTCTGAATGCAAAACTAAATTTATACAATCGGATTAACCAGAATTTTGCAACAACATTCCATGGTTTAAAATAGAAAACCAGTTACACGCTATCGAACCGACAAACATGATGATCCAAACAAGGAAATCACTTCAACCGGTGAGGTTTTCCTTTGATTTGGTGGCAAACTGGTTGGCGATGACGTTCAAAAGGAAAGGTCCTCTGCTGGGCAGGCAGCTTCCAGAGGCTTGTACTCTAAGTCATATGCAGTGAGTTGGAGGCTCGGAGGTTCATTTTCAGAATTCGACCAGAATGAAAGAAGAAAGTTATAGAGCCTCTCCTTCGGGATCAGGTAAGTCCTCTGAATTTTGCCTACGTTCTAGTTCCGAACTGCGGACGGGAAAATATGCAGCGTCCATCTCTACACGAGTAATAATGACCAAGTCATCTTTTCCAATGAGTTAGGAGTTCTATTCGAGGCCAATTTAGACCGCGGGCCGACTTGCAGCGATTTCGAAGCTGTTATCCAATTGGTTGACAGAATCTTACCGTTATAATGAAATAATACAAATAAACTCCCTAAGTTGCTGTGAATAGTGACAATCGACCAATCAGATATAACCTTGCAAACACGCTGCGAGTCAGCCGTAGACCGCACTTGGGTCAGTTTGAATAAGTGGCGCTTATCGTATTGCGTAGCCGAGTCGAAACACGCGAATATTCTCATCACTAACGAAAAGTTCATTTATAGCTCCTTCACTTTATCTTTGTTTATTTTCTGCTTTGCAAGAGAAAGGAACAACGCTCATTCGTGTCAGTAAATAATGCTGCATTAAGCGTTAGACCTTCTCGAGGGATATGATTATGACTACTCGGACGCCACAGATCAGTAAACAGGACTAGCACTTTTACAATCTGTCGTCAACATTATTGACTAAACAGAAATGAATCAAAATTTGTGCTCTTTCAACTAGTATCAAAGAGAATTTGAAAAAAAATCGTGTATTAACGCTAAGGAAAAAAACACACATGATTTGTTTTTTTAAAGGAGCAAGGAGAATTTGTTTTGTAAGGTACGCCGTTTACAGGCAAGCTACCTTGCTTTTCAGTCATGGTGCGGTATACATACAACCAAAGCGAGTCATGACGCCATGCCCAACGAGGTTCTCTCATATTTGGCAGACAGGGTTCCCCCAAGGGAGGATAGCATTCGACCGACAGCTGTCAGAAGAGCTTTAATGGTTTCTATTTTGAGAACATAGTGGCAGAAATTACAAATAAATGTTCACTTGTAGAGTGTGTATATAAGACTCCAACAGCTATGTAAAGAGCTCTGTGGTTAGAAGAGAGGAGATCTCAGTGCCCATTGCATTGCCTTATGATATGGCAAAATACGAATTGTTCTTTTTAAATTCATTGATTGTGGGGTTGTGCACGTACTGGCTAACTTGATAATAAGTCCTCCATGTTACCTAATAGGTAGATTACGATTCTGATGATCTGATCACATTCGGCATCATTTACCTTCCCTTTTCTTAATGCAGCATTATTCACGACCTCGAACAGGTGTATACCTTCAAAAGGTAATAAGTCGCGATTTATGGATGACGGAGAGGTATGTCTTGTTACAAGATTAACGTTTAGCATTTTTCCATAATTGACGACTTACAAGGGAAAAATTATGAAGAACTTTATTGATTTTTCTCGCCAAAACAAGTCGATATCTTCAAAGCATAAATATCTTCATGGGGTGATGAAACTCAATTAATAATGATGGGACATGTCATTTGTGGTTCCCCTAAATTGTCTGCTGGATAGTTAAAAACAAGAATGTCCAACATTATCAATACTAGGTAAGATCCGTTAGAATGTGTTTTCTTGCAATGAGGCAGCAACAAAAAATTAAATTTCTCAGATTGTTAAACGTTAATTATAAACTTTAAACTTTTAAAAAAAAACTTTTCTATTTCAACGTTTGGTGTTTACACATAATGTTGTAAAAATGCCCGAAACGTAATACAATTGACTACTATAAAAATTACTCGCATGCCATCGTGGTTGAACAGCTGAGTCTGTGGAGCATTACACCGAACACAGTCAAGTAGATGCGGTCATTCAAAAGCCATTTTATACTATCAAAGTGTTTGATGAATGGGCAACATTCAAGAAGCAGTACAAGTATAGCCACAAACTATGACGTCATAGACTCTGCACGCGAAACTACAGATGACAAATAATTGTGGGCAATTACTAAAATTAAAAACTATCCACTGTTGATTGACCAATCAGAGTGCTCAATTCAGGGTGTTTTATTTACACGTAAAGCCCTGGTCACCAAATTCCAGAAACGAATGACAGCGCCGTAGTAAAGTACTGTCCAATCAAAAGTGAACATGTCATATTCTGTAGACATCTGGTACGTTTTAATATTCAAATTTGGTAATACAGCGGAAACCAGCTGCAACACAAAATCTGCTGTGCCCTAGGGCATTTATATAATGTGCCCTAGGGCATTTATAGGATGTTCCATTACATTGGAAGGCTATTTCACAAATAAAAGTTTTAATTCATATCCTAAACATGTTACATTGACAAAGGGGACGGTTGACGTAAATACATTGAAAACGAAAATATATCAGTTAGGGGCGATAGTTTTTAAGTCGGATAAAACCCTCATACTCGGGCTCTTCTGGTATATAAAGTCCAACCCTACGATAAAATGTCTCGGCCTGCGGCCTCGACATTTTATCGTTGGGTTGGACTTTATATACCAGAAGAGCCCTCGTACTCGGGCTTATCCTATACTTAAAATAACTTTCAGGATCTCCGATTCTTTGTTTTGTGTGTGTGTTGAATAATGATCGTCCCTGCGCTCAGTGTAAGTACATTTTAGTATGCTCCTAGAAGTTGTCTAAGGCCACTAGCCACGGAAGCATTTTGGTATCACAAGAGCAATATTAACTGGAAGAGTACCAAAATTCGTAAGTCTGTGGGCTCGGTCGAATCCAATGGTGTCCCCTTCGATACCAAGTTTATCTGTGATGAATTCACCTTGGCTTCCGAGTACTCCCACGTTTCATTTCCTTCTTGTTCAATACTTTTGAAATTTAAATTACCTCGTTTCATCAGACCTTTAGTCCGTCTAATACATTCGAAAGCTGTCGTACCTGATCGTCCAGGTGTTTGTTCTCACCGGCTAATCGGGCCGTCTGTTCTCTAATTTCTTTGGGTTATTGTTGAATGTGGCGAATATCGTTGGACAGTTTAACAGTTTAAAGTGGAACACTGGTCGGAAACTTTTCAATGCGGCACAAGCAACACAAGCTGGCCAGACAAATCAACGCATGCGCAGAACATTAAAACAAGACATAATAAGAGAGCTGACGTCTGATCTTTATTTTCTCGGAAATTCAATCCAAATGTTTTGAAGCTTTTTTTTTTTGCATTTATAATTACGACATGCCTTTTGTAATTACGACATGGCATGATGACATGCACAATGCAATCATATGGACATGAAGACTTGGCATTTTTACATGAAGAATGCGAGAATTTGACTAGGAGATTCAATGCGAAATAACATTAATGCGCAATGAAGACGCGCGATAAAACATGCGGACATGCAATTATGCAATACAGAATGCGGACATTCCATTCTGCGATGCAAAATGCGGACATGCAATTATGCGATGCAAAATCGGACATGCCATTATGCGATGCAGAATCTGGACATGACATTATGCCATGCAGAATGCAGAAATGAGGTTATTCGATGCAGGATGGGGGGTCGAATCTTTGAATTAGGCTACCTTTTCCGGCAAACTAGGGAGTCACCTTATATCCACAATGCACCGGTGTATTTGCAAATATGGCCTCGAATGAGGTAGTCCGGGACTTAGCTTCAGTACTGTAGCTCGAGGTTTTGCCTGGATATTTGGGTCGGACGGCAAAAGCAGAGCTACAGATCAAACCGTACAGAAAGTACACATGGTGGCCAAACGGGATTCCGTTCGGGCGCTGAGAAGGTTGTTCGGCCTTCCTTTCCCTGCCGGTTTACTTCCCTTCTTTTCACATACCATTTGGCACCTAACCGTTCAGGTATGTATCCAAATTACTACAACTGTTTAACGGGGTTTTATGTGCTTGGAGCTGGTTTCTCACTACAAGCGACGCCATGTTTGAAGGGATGACGTCACACTTTCGCACATTCACGTTCTACATATAGTAAAACCATATCAACAAAACACACTAGTATCTTTGCTGACGCAATTTAACGTTACATAGTACGCCGAAAGGCCGAGTTACAGAGTAAGGTGCGGAATTGTGTCTTTTCCTGAAATCTTCTTCTGAACTACGTGTATTCCCGTGCATGGGAGCTAAATATGCTGATAACGATAAACACGACCAAAAAAAACAAAAACAAAACAAAACAAACAAAAAAAACAAAAAAAAATTACCAACCCAATAATTATTACTTTCTAAATAGCGTTCTAAATTTATATATCTGAAGTTTAGAAAGTTGGGCGTGAAGGGAAAACAGTTTTCCAACGATATATTGGATAGTTACAATAATAATCGCCTAGTAAATAGCTGAAGTTTAGGAAGTCAGGCTTGCAATGAAAAAAGGTTTCCAACGATATATCGGATAGTTACAATTATTATACATGCTATGCCTGTATCGCCATTCACCTATTGTTTAGACGGTACTGATATGAACCCGTATTTTAACTAGTTAAAATACGAATTATATTTTCACTGTAACCGAACTACTTACAGCTACGCGTACGCGTGACCTTCGCTGGTATGTTCATATACACATGTAAAACAGCTGAGCGAATAAGACTTGTGACACTCCGAAACGTCATTGTGATTATGGTCAAAATTTTGTTGTTTGCAGTCAGTTCACAGGCATTGCACTTGGGTACAAGTACGGTTGTACCAAAACACACAAACGAACGCATTGAAAATGTGTATGTTTTGCCGAACCTGTCATTATCGTTCACTTCACGGCTGGTCCCATACGGTGCAGTGTTTTCATGTAGTCTACGCTGCTGAAGATTACGGTCCCGGTCGACAGAGCATCATGATAGAACCGCTATACGACAAGTTTCCTGTTGACGAGTTTAAGTATCTAGTTGGTGAATTACATCGTTTACAGCCATAAATGAGCCACAAAAATCCAACCGCACTGAAAATACTCGCGACAGACAAGGTGCACATATTATA
This sequence comes from Ptychodera flava, assembly GCF_041260155.1. NCBI lineage: Eukaryota > Metazoa > Hemichordata > Enteropneusta > Ptychoderidae > Ptychodera > Ptychodera flava. The sequence continues at coordinate 2,482,641 of NW_027248280.1, forward strand.
TTTCTGATTTGTACCTGTCAGTGAGATTCACAGGGCATGATCGTGTCCGGTGCGGGTGTCGGATACAATGCAATATACTAGGTAGACTTGGTTCAAGTCGGTGAATTTTTAAAAAATAAAATCATTTATAATAGTTTCTCTTGTGTCTCTCCTATTTCGTACAAACCTATTTGGAATTTGCTAGCCCAGGCCATGTTTTCCCAGCGATTGAATGCGTTACCTTTGAGTCTGCGCAGTATAGTGAGTTAGTTTCTGCCGGATTCACCTGTGATTCCGGGTGAAACTCCCCTGTATACAGTCGCATCCACTACACTCTCGCGCGTTTCACATGAAAGCAAAATACATATTATTGCGTTCACTCACCTCAACATTAACAAATCAGACTTGAACCAAGTCTAGATACTAGGGAAAGTCAAACTGTCGTTTAGATTGTTAAAAGAAGCTTAATTCTATTTAGGCAGGCCAGTAATGAAAATATACGAGAAGACGATGTAAATACCTTTGAAATGTTTTATTCGTACAGCAACAAAATCACGAACGAGTTACGACGCTACAGCTTATAAAATATACAGTGTACTCACTTCACGTTTTCCCTAATCCTCTCACAAATAACTTTCTAAGATGGTAAATTCGGCATATTTGACGTCTGAGGACATGTATAATTTTTCGAGATAAACTGACTGGTACGGGTATTATATTCACTATGCATTCATAGATGTCACAGAGCTGCTTGCTCTCAGCTGTTCACAGTCGATCGAGTTTGAAATCGAACGCTGGCGCGGCGCGAGTATTTTGACCCGATTTTGGCGGGCCTCATATCTTTCGCGAAGGGATGAGGTTATGTTTTAAAACACGAAAACACACTCGTTTTACACACTCCGGCCTATGTTTTACGTCCACCGACATTTTACACTCAAAAGATATCTTCTTCAAATTGTAAAACATGTGTCGACATCTTAAGTGTGCCATAACCCTCCATTGAAGTGGAATGGCCCAACAGCGAAATAATACAAAGAAGTGATACGGTTGTCATCACTACTTAGCAATCTACTTTTTATGAGTACAGCCAGGAGCAAGCAAGGTCGATTTCGGTTGATTTCGTCGCTAATTTCGGAACGTCATTAGGAAAGCAGTCCGAACCAAGGCATGCATCTCGTGATGTGTCCGCATTTTGACTCGTTGCTGCGCAACTCATCAAAATACGGACACATCACTCGAATACGACGCGGTATCGCCCAAACTGCGTGTAATACCCCTAATAATTATCACTCTGTAAATAGCGTTCTAAATTTATATAATTTATAGATTAGCTGAAGTTTAGAGAATTAAAAACTATAATTATCGCTTTTATCGCTTTTTTCTAATTTAGAACGCTTTTCTAAAAAAAGATAATTGCCGTTTTTATCCGATATATCGTCGGAAAAATGTTTTTACTCCAAGCTCGAGTTTCTGAACTACAACTAATTTTTAAATTTAGAACAATACTAAGAAAGCGATAATTATCGTTTTTTATCCAATGTCATCATTGTGAAAGAAAATATAACCCGGCAAGGTGCGTTCTAAACTTCAGTATATTTAGAAAGTTTAGAACGATAGTTAGATCAAGCTAATTGTACCTAACCTTTCATAAGTTTAGATAAAGATTTAGACAATTATAATTTAGCCTTACAGTACTACAGCTGAGTCCCGGACTACTCTAATTCGAGGCCATATTTTCAAATAAACCGGTGTTTGCTGGAAAAGTACACTAATTCAAAGCTTCGATTCCTCATCCTGCATCGCATAACCTCATATCCGCATTCTGCATGGCAAAATGGCATGTCCGCATTCTGCCTCGCATAATGGCATGTCTGAATGTTGTATCGCGTGACTTCATTGCGCATGATCAAATGTTATTTCGCATTGAATCTTCTTATAGTCAAATTCTCGCATTCTTCATGTAAGTATGTCAAGTCTTCATGTCCAAATAATCACATTTTGCATCTCGTCATGTCATGTCGTAATTACGAATGTCAAGTCTCCATGTCCAAATAATCGCATGCATTTTGCATCTCATCATGGCATGTCGTAATTACGAATGTCAAGTCTTCGTGTCCAAATGATCGCATTTTGCATCTCATCATGGCATGTCGTAATTACGAATGTCAAGTCTTCATGTCCAAATAATCACATTTTGCATCTCGTCATGTCATGTCGTAATTACGAAAGGCAAGTCGTATATACAAATGGCATGGCTTAATTTTTGCAGGCATTCAACACCATACACATTCACACAAAATAGTCTTCCTGCTTCTATTGCACATTCTTATTTAGTCTAAGAGGATTGAAGAACAAGGGAGTGGTTACTCTGAAAGAAATATGTACCGGTATGTTCCACCTGCATGGGTCACATTTTAAAGAGATGCTCTCAGCTTTGGCGGCACAATCTCACGTGACAATAGTTAGAGAACCACCCCTTGGTGAAGAGAAATCGTGATTCCACTATTTACTGTTCCAACCACTTACAAAACTTGATTGATATGCCTCTTTGTCTATTATCAAATTTACAGTGTTGGTTTATTGAAGTGTCAAGAACGCAAACATGCCGACCTGCGGTATCAGAAAAAACCAGTGGTTTATTATTCCTAGGCCAGCCAAATGCCCAGAGTATTTAGCAGCGTTAGTGATTTATACAACCCTCTTTGAGTATAAATTATTTTGTCATGAACAAACACGCTAAGCGTCCCTTCAAAACTATCCTTAGCTTTATTCCTCAACTATAACTTCGGACGACACACACCGTTCAACTCTTCCTCTGTGTCTTCGGCGACAATCTAACTCTAACTAAGATTAACAGTTTTGTCCTGTTTGTCAATGCAGCAATGGCAAGTACTCTAGGTAGGTCAACACGCTATATATTTTTATGTTCAAATTTTAGACTCTTTAGTATAATATTTGATCCGGGAGTAAACACTTTCCTTGTGTTAATCGTTAGGCTGTGTTAAATTCTATACTGTTCAATTTAGATGAAAAGCACAGACATTTTTGACCAGCATTATTCGGATCTCTTTTCTATTAAAATATAGGATTTATATCTCAAGCAATTTCAAACTGACAGTAACCACAGATTTTAATGCTTTTCTTAAAACATTACGAACTTGTTCGACTCAGTGGTATTAATAGCTGACCAGCCTTTTCAGGACGAAGTAATTCCCACCTTCGGTGTTACTGACAATATATGAACTTTATCGATGCAAACTTTATTGCTCTTAAATTTTCCGTTCCAAATATACATTTTGTGCTCTATAACAATTTGTGTGTATTTGACATGCATTCACGCTAAAAACTCTCCAACCACATTCTTATTTTGTGGAGTACTCTCAGAGAATGGATCACTTTTCAAAAATCCGTAAATGAGGGCGACTTTTCGTACAAATAATTCCACAAACATTGGTAGATATAGTCATTATACAGAAACGGAAATATCCAAATAATAATGAAAATGTTTTTACATGCAAATGACTAATGGTGAAAGATATAGAAGGTTTGTCAATAAAGTCCCTAACAATGGTTATCTGCTACCCTGTTCGATTAATGACACACAACTGTGTAAGAAATTAGTACTTCGGCGATCGCTACCAGAACGGGCAAAAATTTACATCCCTACTACAGATCTGAAAGATCGTTTTCATTTGGATCTTGTTCAGCTCATTAATATATCCGAACTGAACTCTGGTTCCAGTATCCTTGCTTGGCCCCGCGTGAAACTTGTGGTGTACTTCAAATATGATGGCAAAAGTGTTCAAAAACTGACATTTTGAGTATTTAAACACCGGCATAGTTGAAGTCATAAATTACAACAGGATAGGTCAATGATCAACATAAAGCCAGCAAAAATAATATTGTAATGTATTGTAAAAACAGTTTTTGTAATTCCTTTGACTCAACAGAAATCAAGTCAGTACCTTACGCCCCTAGACAAATATGATCATAATGCACATACTACCTAGGCTTCACTTTTTATATCACATCGCCCTTCTTTTGAATTTTTTGAAGTTCTTGCCAAGTCATGGAAGGACCAGTAGATGTAACATTTGATGGTTTTTACACTGTTTCTTTTTTTTTAATCTCAACTAAAGACCCTTGTTCTGCTTCCAAAAGCATGTTTATATACTTCATATACAGTTTTCAATTTGTCAATTCAGCCTCTATATGTTTAGACTGCATTGTTATTGTGGAAAACTGAATTCTGGTCAGGAATAGAGTTCAGTTGTCAACAATAGCATTGTATTTTACCAATGCTTTGGAGAGTAGCACAACAACTTGATGTTGATATACCAAACAGAAGTTGTGAAAATCATCAATAATTACAGCTTTTTTCCGTTTCGGACATGACAGTCAACGGCCGATAGGCAATAACAATTTTTCCCGCTTGTTAAGAGAGACATGAATGAGAGGCAATGCATTTAACTTGACTTCAGTTGCATTGGCACGTCACAGTTCGATAGGAGTAACATACATAACTATGCTTAAAATCTTTACAATTCTATTGAAAGAAGATTTATAGAGGTGTCACCATACAAACTGACTCTGAACTATCTTTGAGTGTGCATTTAGCATTATGTTAAACATTCATGCAAACTCTATTCCTTGCAGAGTCATATTCATTTTTGCATGGGTATTTGAACTTACATGGACATGAAACGGTTAATTTTCACATTACTACTCTGACGAACGGATATGTACGTGGATTAGCCTTAACGTGTATGCAAGCAAACGAATTTAAATCACTCAACCTTTTAATGCGTTTATCGTGTTTTATGTTTGACATAAAAGATAAATACTTGTTGCTTGGAAGGAACTTGAAACATCAACGTTTTCTCTCTGTTTTCGCCAATTAAGGTAGTATGTGTCTTGAAAGGTAAAGACTTACATTTTTGCTCAAACTTTTTCTTCCAGGAACCTTTCAACCATTGTCTTTCAAGATGTGGAATAGAAACTACTGGTCACCGTGCAAAATTTGGTATTATAGAAACAAATTCAATAATATTTTACTGATATTTGAAATTCAAAACGGCAGCCATCCCTGTGTTAATTCTATGGAGAAAAAATAAAGCTTCATAAAAATAAAGGCGGTGAAAATTTATATATTCCATAACCTTCAAAATGGAAAAGTATTATACAAGTTTGAGAGTCAGAAAAGCTGTCCCCGAGGCGCATTCTACCTTAAACAAGAAAACCTTTGTTTGGAAAATTCTGAAACTTCAATGCCATTGACCTTGTAGCATTTGTTTGGGAAGTGGGTAGTCCGCAAAGTTAATGTTGTCAAATTTCTGTACCGAGCATGCTGTCAACACACATAGGATGTTACCGGAATTTTCTGGCACTTAAGGACATGGTAATTTATTATGGCGCCGGATTTTTCCGGCAATCAAGATGGTCAAGGCGTTAATCTCAAAAACTCTCAGAAACCATTCCTTGTCAAGTGCTTAGCATTTAACAAGCAATAACCAAAGTTGTCCGGGTTTTATGATGCCAGGTATACTTATATTAAATCATTCAAGTCTGACGACATACACAGTTTCATTTTGAAACCTACGTTTTGCAAAACAGAAAGCCTGTATTCCCAGTGACAATGGGTGGCCACTGATGGTGTTTAATAATAATCATTTTCACAGAGAAATTGGTACGTACTCGCCCATACTATCACCAGACATTCTACGCCCTAAAACCAATGCTGTGTATGACACATCATAAATGTTCACCCTGTAGCGTTTGCATTCCAAATTGTAAAGCCAGCCAGTGTTAAATTATTGACAGAAGTTTAAGTCGCCCCGCTAACGACCCACAGCCGTTAACTGTTACCAACCATCGCGATATAATCTGCTTGAGGCCAACTTGTGGACTTGGTATAACTGACATTTCGACTGCGAAAAAGGTATGACACAAATTCAGTATGCAGATCGTTCTTCGTGGTTTTCTATTAATTACGCGTGATTGAAATAATGATGAAAGGATAGCTCACCTAAAACTACACCGGAGGGCCTTTGTTTAACCTCCCCTACTAAGTGTAAACACGTGCGTTTACAGGGTTTCCTAGACAAGCCTTTCCTTCATGTCTTTCGGTTTCGCTCAGAGGTGCAGAAAGGCATTTAAACTAACGTTTGTACTGTTATTGTAGAAACCAAACGTATCAGCATCAGCATATAAAGTATTTGTCTACCTTTCCTGCATCGAGAGCAGTGAAAGCAGTAAAATACGGTACCCGACATTTCGGTCAACTCATGTCGGCATGCAACTGACTCTGAAACAAACACGCTTATGAAGTGTATTTTACCTAGTGGTGAATGCCATTGTTTGAGATATTCAGAAACATCGATACGAGCATTTTCCAGATTTTGGGACAACCTTATCATCAGCTAAAAAAGCTGTCGCCTATCCTATCCTTGAAACGGACAAATAAATGTTCGCGTGATTTTGTCTGAGTGTGTGTCAAAGCTAAGTCACATGTGAGATGTTACTGAATTGTGCAAGCGGGATATACTTGTCATTGAATTTCATGGAACAAAGTATCGCTAAGGTGGCTTGAAATTTCAGGAGGTTTGCATAGCAGCAAAGATAATCGCAACATCGAATAGAAAACCCTTCATTTAGCGAGTTGTTGCTGGTAGCGGCCACTGTTACGAGGGGGTACAAAAGAGCGTCATAACCCGAACAGTAGAGATCAGGTAATAAGTGTTTTTTTTAATAACACACCACGTGCTTGTGCTGTTCTATGTCATTTCTTTCCATGTGCTTTAATGTACTGGCACTGCAACAATACATGATTTTGGGGAGTTTATTGAATGATTGTCAAAAGCGGTTATAGTACCAATTTTTCCACAAAATAGCAAAAACTGCTCTGAGACCACCGAATGACGTCCTTGGTTTAACATGAATATTTGTCATCAATGAATTTTTCAGGTTCCTATGCTGTTTGACTGGAACATCTTGCTGGTTTTAGTCAGATGTTCGTCTTTAACCCCGGGCGCTCATCGTGCTCAAAGCTGCACACGACACAAAATGCACCGTCATGTAAACGGACACTTTTTAAATTACAATTTGCCTAAAAAATAGTCGTTGAAAAAGTACGCTATGATGTCACTTATTTCGAACCAGTAGGGGCTGAACATATCAATTTCCTGGTCACGTGACGTGTTCTGGTGATTCGTGACATCTGCACCAACCTGATAAAGTCCTACATTTAGGACGAAATCTTGTGTCAAACATTACCAACGCAATAAACTGAAAATTTACAACCAGATCAGTAGATGTGTGTAAATACATTTATCTGCTATTACCAAGCCACACTACGAATAACACAGTAATAAGCGGAGCAATCAGCTGAAACAAAGTTAACCGAAAAGCTGTTAAGAACGCTCTCAAAGGAAAGTGACCTCACCTTTGCGCCACTTTCTGAATATCATTAAAAAGACGTCGCTCAGGATATGGGTGAAAGTGTCCATCAAGCCCATAGACGTCATCGACAAATACTTATTTTTCCTGACTTCACCGATGTAGTGTCAAACATAAACGTACTGTGTGCATGGAACCAAATCTACATTTATCTTACGCAAACAACAAACTCTCAGAAAGTGGCTTTGTATAACGATAACTATTTGTGTGACTGTACAGCGATTCGCATTTGACGACACCTCTCAGTGAATTAACAAGAGGTTTTCATGTGTATGACAGATAGGGTATTTCTGATCCATGATAGTTCATCCACGTAAGTGGATGTGTAACCATAATTCCAATTGTGGTGTTGACACCACTTTCGGAGCGGTGGTTGCTAAGAGATGAAGACACTTCGCAGAAAGGTAAGAATGTCATAAGTAACAATGAGTGCTCATCTGGAGAAGCTTATTGTGAATCTCTGTGCATTTTCTTCCACTTTACTATACAAACCACTACAAGAGTTTCTTTCTGGGGCTTGTCACATGTTCGACTGATATCAAAGAAAGTGCATATTCATTAACTACTACCATGCGATTCTGAGGTAGTGTTTGTAAATGAATGTCTCTTTCAAACGGAAGTCTACAATACGACAACTCGTGTAAATGCAGAAATAAACGCGCAATTGCTGAAAACATTGATGGTGCGCACTAAAAATTTCGGTTACAAAACATTGGATTGCAGAATCGTCAAGGGCAAATTAAAATGAGATTTATAGCTCGTTTTGCGCACATAAATTTTTTTAAGTAGTTCTTAGCTTCCCAGGAGAGATGGAAATAGAATACACGAAAGTGTCACACATTACGAAGACCAAGCAATTTCACCGTATTTCTGTCGGGTAGTAAGAAATATTCATTTCATGAAATGTTATAATAAAGCACGATTTTCTCGTTCACTTAAACCGCATTTACTTTTGAGCTCATTATTCATTGAGTTTTGTGTAAAAATGTTGAAGACTGCTTTGCAAAAACAAAAAGACGCTTATTTCATCTGTGAGACAACCGGTTAAAAGATCAAACGAGCATATCAACGTCCTGGAAAGCGTACGAGTACCCATCCCATTCTTACGTGTATTTCACAAAATATGTATAAGGTGTTCTGCTATTAGAATTCAACAGAAATAGTATACATAATGTTTGTTCTGGACCACTTGTGGGCTGTGGGACTCTTAAATCGGCAAATAGACGCTCCCATCCAAAAAAATGCCTTAAATCCTCTTCATTGGGTAGAGGTCGCGGAGGGATGGGCTTTGCGAGGGGTATTCCCTGATGGGTTGGTAACCCCTTTTGCTGCTACTCTTCTAATGGTTTTTCAATATCTGCTGGATGATTCCTCTAAGTAATGAGTGGGTATCCCGTTTGCTGCTGGTGGCTCTTTTTGCTGCTGGTCTCTAAATGGATGTTAATACCTGCTGTGCAGTTCTCTCTAAAAAGCTAACCTCACATCGCAGGCATTCAATTTCCGCCAGTTTCGACGCCTCATTTTTGTAACCACACCCTCCACAGAGAGATAACCGATTTGTCAACCCCTTACCACACACATAGCAAGGCTTCGTGCACGATCCTTTCCTGAGTTTGTGTCTGTGAAATTTACAAAACTCTGCTATGCATCTTCGGCCACAGAGCTCTACAGAGCTCAATTTAAGCCACAGGCAGGTGTTTTTCCTTTCCTCATTGCTGTGCTTTTTAGGATACCCTATTACCGCCGGATGTTTAATTGGAAAGAACAAGGAGCACCGCAAGGACACAACACTCTCATCAGCGAAAGTGTGTCCCAAACAAACACCTGTTATTATGGGGCTTGGGAACTTCCATTTACCATTTAAGGGGAAAGGCACCTTTTTACAAAAGACCCAATTTTTCAAATTGGTAAGTGGAGGCTCCCAGGCCCTTCTCAAGTGACCCTAGATTTTAGACTTTTTGGGGTGGGAGCCTACGTTTGGCGATTTAAGAGTCCCAAACCCACTAGTGGCCCAGAACAAACATTCTGAATGCTACTAATAGACCACAGTAAGTATATTTTAACTAACTGTATTACAGGCATGACGACCAAATGCATACCTCTGTGTTATCCCAACAATTTCAAGTGGGACAGGGACGAATGTAAACTGGTTAAATGTGGTAAAACCAGGGGTAAACTTGTGATGTGTGAGGACGCTCTGGATATCTTTCATTCCATCGATGGACCAATCTGCCCAGTAACTGTCACTGGTCCTGCAAGGACAGGGAAATCATACTTGGCCAGTCAGCTGATCGAGCCCAGGCCATTTGACTGCTTGTTCAAAACGTCAAGTAAAATGCAGCCAGAGACGATGGGTACGTAGAGTAATCATTATACAGTTTAGTGATGAAATGATATGATACAAGGCCTAAACTGTTCATGAATTCGACCCGACGAACATTACCAGGAGCAAAAACTTAGGATAGAATCTGGAAATTCATCTTGCTGCTGCTTTTGTGCAATTTTAGTGCTTCTGCCACCTATTTAGCGCGCACATAAATGTTTCAGGTAACCCAACCTGCGCCATGTAAAACCCTCCAAACTTATTGTTTTCGTATTTCAAAATTCAAGCACGATTGAGCCAAACGTTGCTGTCCTTTGATCAGTCCCATAAAAATAAAATGTTTTCCATTCGCAAAGAATCAAAGTCCCGGCCGACCTCCCCTGAATCTGAAGGCCATGTTAAATGGAAACACATACTATTCTTATGCATTAAACGTAGGAATATGGATGAGTACCGAGGTATTTAAGAAGACCTTGGAAAGTGGCGAAGAAGTGACAGTGGTTGTCCTGGATACGGAGGGACTTGGCGCCTACGACGCAAATAATCAAGACGATGTGCACTTTTTACCTTGATATGTCTCCTGTCTTCGGTTTTGGTGTACAACAGCAGAGCAACCATGACGGCAGAAGATATAACAAAATTAGGGTAAGAATAAACCAGTTCAATTTTGTCTTTGTTTGTTCTCAAAATTGTTACATATGTCCAGGCCCCTACTCTGCTAGTTTTTTGCTCACTTTAAAGAACCGTTGAGTTGAAATTCCTTTTTTGTAAAAACCGACTTTTCAAAGTTCCCTTCGAGAAACTTTACGCAGGAAAAGGCAACTTCAAATTTAAACTTCGGTAGTAATTTTTACTTGATCTAAAATTTGAAGAATTAGTCGTATTATTACATATGTACCACAGTTTACTTGCATCGAAGCGCGCATACTACCGGTATTTGCACTGCAGTGCAATACCAAAAACATTATGCCATTCCTTTATGTTAATGAGTATTTACCAATTTTGACCCGAAACTATTTTTGTTTGTAAACACAAAAAATGTCGTCTACAAGATTTCATTTCACTTTGGTTCGATGCTAGTTATAGTAAAATGCATGACATTACCGATTAAAAACTACGACAAAGAAAATTGCATGTACTTATTATAGTGTGAGGATGATTTTTATTATCCGGAAGAGCAGTTTGTTTGTCAGCGAAGCAAAAACATTGACAACGGGTGACGGACGTCCGTCTATAGCTCCATGGATACACGGTGCACGCGGCCCCCGTACCACGGCGGCCATCATACATCGAAACACACGTAACTTCGGGCGCAACGAAGAATTTGCAGAGAACGTTTTTGCCAGTAGTATTCTCACCGGACATTCCCTGTTTACAATAGAAAGTCACTTTTGCATGCAGTTTATTCTGTGCTTGTGTGTCCTACACGCTAATGATAACAGTGAGATCTTGTATGCCACGGTGAACGCTGAAATTCGATCGTTCGACAAGTTAAGTTTGCCGTATCTTACTCTTAAAATTCCTTTTAAAATCTTCGAACTGTTATTTGTATCGATCATTTAGAAGAATTTCAAGTTCAAAATGTGAAAAAATCAAAAGCATTCCATGCTCAAAGTTCTCTTCTGTTGGCTATCTATGGCATGTTGCCACGTATGTGTGAGCGATCGCAAGCAGCGTTCGAGCCCTCGACGTTCCTCTTATGTCATCATTGAAAAACAAGTAAACAATCAAATCAAAATAGAGGGTGTGGCGGCGTTGACCAATGAAAAGTGAAAGCTGATTCGATGCCTCATTACAGTGATGTCAATGTTATATAACTCTTGTATTCCAGCAACCAGATACCCTCACTTGCCGTTTATAACCTCTAAATATAAATCCAATAATTTGGTCCTGCATTCGAAGCCTTAACCAATTGGAGGGCGTAGCGTAGTGTCTTCCACAACTCTTTACACAGGCAGTTTGTGCACCGTAGCAAATATTAAATATCGACTTTAACCCCTCTCATGTTTACGTCTCTTGTGAGAACGCAGCAAAAATTAGAGGCATGGCGGACTGTCAAATAACATTATTGATGTCTAACAATGTCCCTTGTAAGCATTTTTTGACTCTGTAACTTTATCACGAGGAAACGACTTTATGTTTTGATGCATATGTATGTTACTGTGAAATCGTGATACACTGGCTATGCACAAACATGATAGTAAGCCTGTCATCCGATTGTATAGTTGTTTTTTTGAAAAAAAAAACACCATTAGAAATCCATACACATCTAGTCTATTATATCTATAATATTTAGTACAGGTAAATCTCGCAAATTCAGTTCTTACTAAACCTTTCAAAAATACCATTAACTTACTGTCAGTTTGCATTTGCAAATTGCTGTCAACGTATCCTGTACGTTATCAGATACAACATATAATTTAGCAAGAAAACAAAGTTTATTGCAAGGTGGATTACCGAGCACAGAAAGACAATTGTATCATAATTCCTGTTTTATTTTTCTAACAATAAATAAAATGCCCCAGTTGATAACTAGCTGTATCCTGGCTGTGACATGTTTGTTTTCCTAAATAGGAAAGAAAATGTTTAAGAGCAAATTTTCTTTCATTTTATGGTTAAGTTACACACCACTCATCAGCTTGAGTTTGGTCGACAACAACGGTGCTGGTAATTTGTCTTTAACACTACATTATTTACATTCATAGTTTGGTAGGTGTTCTTGGTGAAGTCATTCGTGGAAAAGAGGTCAGACTGTCCGATGAATCACAGGCCAAGGACTTCAGAAAGTTCTTCCCGAATTTTTTGTGGGTGATTCGTGACGTCACATTGGACTGTACTCTTCCCCGAGGTAGTAAATATGTAGAAGTTGATATGCACGAATACATGCTGAGAGAGGTAAGCTGTGATATATGGTGACTTTGAACAACGAAAACGTTTTCTGTGCGCATGAGTATTTGTGTGTATAGTGGGAGTGGATTCCGTGTCAATGGGAGTGATGGATATGTAACATTTTAGTCGGGCGCCACCTCGTGGCGACATGACTCATTCTGTCCCCAGTGCAGTGAGGGCGCCCACATTGTATGTGGTGTTTTCTGCCATTGAGTGTGTCACAAAATACGTCGACTCTTACTATCTGACCGACCAATATTTTTCGAGAAAAATTTCAATTCGTCTTAAACTTGCAGACTATGAGGTCAGGTGGAAAAATGGTTGTCAATTTTATTCATGAAGAGTTAAAAGCCTCGATATCATCGTTTTCTGTCAAGGTTCTTAACATTGAGGAGACCGATTGCCAACGCGATAACATAAAAGAACGGAATCGTCTTCGTACAGCTCTGCTGACGTCATTTCCGGCCTTTTACTCCATGAAATTGCCCTTGCCAGCGACTAAATCTTCGGTCATGGCTGTGATGGATAGAGGGGCCACACGTAATCGCCTTAGCCAAACATTCCTTGATGGCGTTGACGAGTTTATCTCCAGGTGCGGATCACTTATGAAACCAAAGAAAGCCTGGCCCTATATCGGAAATATCACTGGTTACCGTGAGTATTGCCTCCTTTTAATTTAATTTGTAGTTAAAGTGTACATCATTTTCATTTTAACTCATACGGCCTATCTGTTGAGCAGTTTAGAAAAAAATATGATTTAAGTAAATACAGAATATGTTTATTAAAGTATCAACACCCAAAGAAAATATTTCTATGTATAGATCTCTGAGCGGAAATACTTCAGAAAAGTCATACAATCTCAGATAATATCTAAATGATTATTTTGGTTTAAAGGCTTCGTAGACATAATTACGAAGCGACACTATTTCGCTTTCAATATTTACGAGAAACCAAATAAATTTGGTTGTATAGTTGCATCTTGTGGTAGATGGTGATTCACAAAATCGTCATATAGAGCAGAGTAAGGCACATAAGGATTGCTCCCAGGGAGCCACTCCCCTCCAACCTTGGTGCAAAGTTTCCATCTCTATGGTCACTTATTGCGCGCACTTGCTGGATAATAGACAAGTAAAACTGTGAAACTGATTTGACCGTGCGACTATTTTCACCTTCCGAAGAATGGCCGATTTTTTATTATAATAGTTCATGAAAGTCATTTGCTCCTTCGCTGACAGTGAATAAGACAGGGCCTCCGTTTGTAGGGTATCGTGACCTTGTCTCAAAAGAAGCATTGACGATTATATATGGTCGGCTATCCTTCCTTTGCGAATAGAGTGCACTAAGTCTTTCTGTGCTGTCCCCTACCCACAGCTGTGTCTAACTATTGAACGGTCGATTCGATGTGTCATCCATAATGGCGGATTTTACCGGCCACGCGAAAGTTTTGGCGAATACCTTCATTAAGTTAACGCAATGCATTGCATACATGACCTGAGAAATATTCCATTGACCCTTTAAACCAAGCTAAATTCACCATTTGTACACTCCGTAAATATTTGAGCTTCGTTGCTCATCCTAGGGTTCTTGCAATAATGAAGTAGCGATGCACTTTTTGAATCCAATTTAATTTCCTATCTCGAGCAGATAAGATCCGACGTACGACATATAAATAATAAAAGACGTAGGATTCGAATGTTTCATTGCATTACAGACTCCTGAGCGAGAGGGTCTATTCATGCATTGTGCATAGGTAAATGTGACACGCAGCGGGATAACCGACATAAGTTCACTATCATGGTTGTAAAGTATGTACGCGTGAACAGAAACACATATAAGACACTGTAATTGTTTTGACAATATGATTTCTACTTCAAGCGAACGCCGATGCTGCTAGACTAGATCGATACGAGAGAGAATGCGAAACGAAACCTTTTTATTTTATAACTTCATTAGTATTTTGGCGGTGTTCTCTAAATTCACCTTGTCACATATGCGGCTTATTAATGAGCGGTATAGCATTCACTACAGAGAGATCTACACAGTTCAGTCTTGCGGGTGAGTTTTGTCAAAAGGCAGATGACTGTGTCATTGAAATACACTTTACTTAAGACATGTACCTAGAATGTCTATGATAAAAGATTGTATCTGTGGTGCAGGTTCCTATTGTGTAGTTCAATGAATGTTACGTTGAATGTTGCTTTTCTGCGTAAAGTTCAAGTTGCAAAAGTCAAACTTCGTTTTAACTTTCGGGGGAAATTAAACATGGAGAAATTTACCACTGATGAAATAACGCTTATGCTTACTCATTCAATCAGTATTGAGTGTGCAAAATATAATTCATTTTGACATTTTACTTGAAACAAGTAATCGTGTATTACAGGCATAATATCTCCATATATTGTTCCACGCACGAGGTTATCCTAACCAGAGTGATACTGCTAAAGGTTGACAACTATAAAGTAGCCAGTAGTAAACACCAATTACGTGGTCATGAGGGATAAGCGCATGTTTACTACTCCAAAGGGGCCGTGCGTAACCGGTTACGCACGGCCCCTTTGGAGTAACAAACTTAACCTTTCTGGTTAACCAGAAACCCATCGCTATTCCCTGAGACCGTATACCCAGGGGTACAAAAATGTGTTTCTGGTACCACAAGGCCACGAGGACTGAGAAACTGGCGCTATAGCCAGAATAAAGACCGGGTTACAGGCGTTTTTAACACACCACACGCTCATGTTGGATTATGTTGTGGTTTTTAAATGTGTTTTGATATTATGCACCGCAAAAATCCATTGCACGGTAACAGGTTTATTTGGCGATTTCTCCACAGCCATAACAGTAATACCACTTTCTTCCGAGAAACACTAAGCATGCCAAGCCACATCATTTGCTGCACTTGAATCTTTTTCGTCGTTTAGCTATTCAAGTTACTCCGCTGTTGGAACGGAAAATCTTCCTGTTTTAGAGAGAGACTGGTCGCTCATCTTGGGCGCTCATCGCCCGCTATCGTTTCAAGCTGCAGGCGACACTGCGGTCACGTGACTGGGCGCCTTTCCCTATTTGGTCCGAAACTATTTCCCTAGAGTAATAGTCTTTCAAAACTACCTTCTGACATCACATATGTCGATTCTGTTGGGGCAAGTGAACATATATAACTGGTCTTTATTCGGGCTATAGCGCCTTTATTACCCCGAGGGGGCAATGCGTTACCAAAAATACATCGCTATTCCCCGAGTCCGTCGGCCGAGGGGTATAGCGATGTGTTTCTGGTAACACAAGGCCACTAGCGGTAAAACGGGCGCTATATCCCGAATAAAGACCAAGCTATAGGTGTTTTATAACATGCCACACGCTCATGTTGCATTATGTTATGTTATAGTTTTTAATATGTTTTAATATTTTGCACCGCAACAATCCATTCTGACAACTTTACATGGCTATATTTTCACAGCGGTTACAGTAGTACATGGTACTACTTTCTTCCAAAATAGTCTAAGTATAACTGGCAACATCCTTTGTAGCACTTGAATCTTTTTCGTTGATGAGCTGTTCAAGTTATTGCGCTGTTGGAATGAAAATCTATGTTATAGAGAGAGGCTTGTCGCTCATCCCGGGAGAGCATTACGTTCTAGTCACCCGCCATTGTTTCATAGCTGCAGACGACACTACGGTCACGTGACCGGACACTTTTCCAAATTTGGTCAAAAGTATTTCCCTGGGGAAAGTTTTCCAAAGAAAATACCCTCTGACGTCACTTTTGTTGATTCGGTTGGACTACACGTATCTATTTTCCCGTCACGTGACGTATTCTGGCAACTCGTGACACGGAATGAGCATGTGGCGTGTTATAAAAGTACCTTTTTCCGTCACGTGACGTATTCTGGAGAGTGAGCATGTGGTGTGTTATAATTCAACTATTTGATCATTTCGCAAAAATAGTTTGACAGGAAATTTTTGATTTCTCTCCATAGATTTTGCCGGACTGATAAGACAGTATGTATACGAGCTAGCCGTCGATGGTACCGAAATCTGCATGCAAACAGTTGGAAAAAGAGTGATGGAAGAAACATTTGGGGAAATAGAAGGAAATGCATTCGTCGAGTACTGCAACGACATGGGCAAATTCGCCGAGTTAGCACTTCCATGTCCTGATCACGAGATCTTCAAAAGCATAACGATTGTTTTTTCAAAGCAATGAAGAATTTCGAGAAAAATGCTATGTATATCAATGATTTCGATCTGCTAAACAAGTACAGAAAGAATTTTGAGGTAGGATCAACCTACTGTGTTTTGAACAGCAGGTCGAAAGATCAATACAGAAGACGACATTATTTTTCAATGCAGCTGATCATTTGATTGAATGATATCAGATCTTCTATTTTAATGGACATTTTACTTTCGTATCAAAGTCTTTCAGATGCTTTCTTCACAATTATTTTTAATAACATCTCTTCTTCACGCTTTACAGATCTTCTTCTTGTGTTTAGCGCTGTGCACGTTAACATGAACACTCCATGGTTTCTTAATGTTTACAATAACTATCTCTATTAGTCACTGATACACATTTGTCTGATACCAATTCCTTCATCTGTTTAACTTCCGTAATGTGCTATCCGACTCTTTATTTGCTTGATGATAGACCCCCAGTCTCTGTACTATTGGCCAGGCTTACTGTGTTGCTAAGTCTCTCTATCTCTCTCCGTACATACCTCGACATTTATCGCAGCAGTGTATGCCCACCTTTCCGCGTATTTATTTGTGTATATCTTTCTTTTTGAAGGAACGAATCTGCATATTTGCCGAAGATCACCACGTAATCATCGGCGGATACCTGAAAGGCATTTTTGAAGACAACGCCCAGAAATCCGATGCATTCTGCAAACAGCTCGCTATGGACCTAGTCAAACAGAAACTAGATCCTTTGATAAGTTCAAGTGCAGGATCACGTTCACCTGTTGATCTCAACTCAGAGATCCAACTGGTCGAAAAATTATACAAGGAACAGGCACGAGGTCCACAAGACTTGCATGTGTATAAAACGGTATTGGCTGAGGTGGGGCATATATATATATATATATATATATATATATATATATATAATATATATATATATATATATATATATATATATATATATATAATTGTCCCAACAAACTACATCGTCAAATTTGGTTTCTCATATGTCGGGTTATTTCAAATAGAAGATTTTTTCAGTGTTAGTTTCCTTCATAAAGTAAATAAATGTCATAAATAAATGCCATGACGTTATCTAATTTCATCCTAGGAAATAACCAGAATTACCGTCGCTGTATCGGAGGGCAGACAATGTATAGAAGACGTAAAACGTAAACGAGCCGGTATATCAAAGGCTCAAGTGATGAATATTGAGGAGGAGGAATTACAGGTAAGACGTAGTACTTTTGCATGACCAAGTGTATTTGTGGTGTACACCAGATACCAGACTAAATGTAATATGGAATTCCTACTTTTCCGTTTGCGAGAGTATGCCTAAAGTAATCGGACTTTAAATACTGAAAATAATAATGAACGGATAATAAATGAAAAAAATTGTAGTCCATATAGATGCACTTATAGCATTATAATCAAAGATTTATTAAATACAGAACATACAAGTATAATTGCGATGATGTATTGTATCCGTAACCTAATGTGTTGCCTCTGCTGAGTAGAGGCTGACGACAACATAACATTGAAAATTACCAAACTGAGCTGACGCTCCGTGATAGAGGTTTTAGCACCTGTCAATGTATTTCTAAAACCAAATATTTATTATCAGTATACCACACTTGTGCGTTTTGAACTGAGCTTTGAAACGTTTCTCGTCGTCTTGAAATAACCGGGATGAAAATTTGTTTTCTACTGATCTGGTTTCTACGAATGGTTGTCTGCTTCTATTTAGAAAAAGGAGATGTTCAGACAACAGATAATGGACATGAAACAACAGGTTGAAGAAGACATAGTAAGTACAACAATAGTTATACAATTGTCGGAATACCACCGTTGAAATACATACGTTAGACTAACCAATTGACCGTGTAAATGTTCCGTTCGTATCAATACCTTTTAATCGATAGCTTAATAATAGATAGTCATGTATAACTTTCATGTAGCACATACGGGCTTTTAATTTTGGTGACGAACAGTACCTATGAGGAACACCTATGTGACTTGATGCCTAAACACACAATACAAATAAAATACATACATAGATACGCACATTTTTAATACCTTGGCCTACCCGCATGTACCTATCTACCTACCAACTTACCTACCTACCTACCGACCTACCTACCTACCTACCTACCTACCTACCTACCCAACCAACCAACCAGCCACCCAACTACCATGACCCACCCAAGTACCTATCTAACTACCTACCTACATACCTACCTACCTACCCACCACCTCGCTACACTCCCACCTACCCAACAACCCACCCACCCGCCTGTCCGAAGAACCCACCTACCTTCCCTGTCCGATCGAACCCACCTACCTTCCCACCCACTCACCCACCTACCTACCTAGACCTACCTAACTACCTACCTAACTACCTACCTACCTATCTACCTACTACATGTGTCCTATTTTTAGCAAGTACAATTTTTGTAGTTAGATGAATGGATATTTGGTCTATGGTTGGCTTGAGGGATTGTTGGCTTGCCTGTTTGAACATGTTCTCAATGATGCTAACTAACACATATGTCCGTAATTTCAGCGGAAGGCTATGCGTGAAGACGTGACCCGACAACAACGGCAGTCGAAGGCTGATTACGAAGAAACAAGTGCAGCAATAGCGTTTCAAGTAAAAGAACTCCACCAAATCCATTCAGGACTGACCAAGGCGTTGACGAATATCAACGAAGAACTCATCAAGGAACACAACATCTCCATGGAAGAACTTAACAAGAAAATGGAAAAGATAGCACTTGCGCATTAGACTCTTATGTCGTTTCATATATAATTATCAGTGTTTTGCAATTAAGAAATGAAAGTAAGGCGACATGGAAGACATAATTTGTGTTATTTTTGCTCTTTTCTTCTTTCAAACTAATAGCTGTGAGAAAGTTTACAAAATTAATCGTAATCAAGTTTACAACGTTGGAGAATAATGTATATTAGGCATAGATAGTCTTTAGATTAAAAACCCGCCGTAATCAGTCACATTGTTAGTTCATTCACCTATCATTTATGTGCTAAATATATTAGCGATTTTAACAGAATTTCTTTTGTACTTAACTGTCCCAAGCAGATAGTAATCACAACGTCGGAATGGTATGTTAGGGTAATTTCGCTTACAGAGGAACACTAGTTACCGTAGACTAGCCACGAATAATACGTTTGGAATGTTAAGACGTCATGATTAGGCCAGGAAGAAAAAATAAATTGTTCATCGGAATCGCCGCTTCTACTTTGGCATATATGGATTTTTTTTTTTTTTTGATCGCGGCAAATTCTTACTTCCGCATTACAAATATTTTAGTACTGCCGCTGGTGGCGCCCTACACTGTGTCGGGTTTTCGCGGGCACGGGATTTTGAATGAGACTTCATACGTGTTCGGACTTAGTTGACCGTCAACACGTTGTTGTGACGCCTGAATTTGGCGAATCACGACGCAAAGTGGGTCAATTTGGCCAGAAATTTGTTCGTTTTGTAAAGGTTAGTACATGTCACATCATGAGTATTAATTTGATCGCCAACATTCGACGTGATGGCCAACAGTTAGTTCCAGAGACGCTATTCAGTGTTTGTCCTGATATTACGTTCGGCGATTTGTTCAACAAGATCGTGACAGCAGATGGACGGTGCATCCGATTGAATGAAAATTGCATCGAAAGTATAAAAATTTACGGCAATGACAAAACACATGGTTGCGTCGATGTTAAAGTACGATCTGAATGATGACTATATAACTTCACTCCGATCACAGTACAGTGTTGTTAGACCATTGTGTAAAATGTGTAGAGACAGTGGTAAAGAGGCCAAAACATGGGCCAAAGTAAAATGAAAAAACTCAGATGCTAGGTCCCACCAGGACAATATTAAAGGACAATACTGAATTGTTGAATTTCAGTGATTTGCTGTACATTTCAGTTTTATTCTGAGAGAATGTTGAAATGCTCAGAATATGTTGTGCAAACACTAACTGTGAATGTAATGGCCTATGTTATTGTTGGGAAATATAGTATTGAATTCAGTTACCAGTATCAGTGTTTCTTGTCTGACATATTTCTGGTAAAAAGGGAAGCAATTATCTTGCCTTGTCTGCATCTGTGCAAAAATGCCAGAGAACCGCGTTTACCTTCGGCCTAAAAAAAAATAAAAAAAATTTCGCTCGCCGCTCCTGGGACTTGGTCCAAAAAATCCGATGAACAAGATTTTTTTTCTCTGGCCTTATCATACTTTTCATTTCTGCGTAGAACAGCAGTATTGATGAGAATTACCTTTTTATTATTTTGGCATCGTCATCTACATGTACCCTATCGCATCGTACATCAGATGCCAAACAGCAGGATATGAACTGAAACCGCTCCTGTGTTTCTGTATGTTAAAGTGTACTGTAAATTGATTTTTCTCTGACATTACTGTCAGTGGATTGTAGCTTCATTAAAAATTGTTGTAATCAGCATCAGGAACAATGCTCATCATGTCATATTTGAATTGATTTTCGTACAATGCAAACTAGTAGTTAGCCTAAATGGAAATCCTAAATTTGTTACTCTGCTATCAAATCAGTACATAATCATTTAATTGTGGCACAATTCTAAAAATGCTGTTCAGTTCGTACCAAGATTATCAGCGCTATAATATTCAGAAAACGTACAGCCCTGTATATATTAGTTCATGCGCGAGAAGGAGAAATTATCTTCAATCAGTAACTTACATCAGAAATTAAAAGAAAATCAGGAAAAAGGTGGCGAGCTAGCGGCGTTTTCAAGGAAAAAGAAATTATCTTGAACAACCGTTTCAGTTTTATTTTCTTTCACCACGGCAATCCCTGCTCTCTGCACTTGAATGTGACAACACGTTTTGTACACGGGTGTAGATCCAGGTTAAACATCTTAAGAGTAGTTTATCCAGTTAGAAGTGCGCCCCCATATTCGCCATTTGAAAGTTTATTGTATTGCTTCTATTGTGAACTAATTCCGTATCCCTACGCCATCGCACTACTAAACTCTACCACTGTGCCTCATAAATCTTCAAGCAACACAATTTTGTAAAGATTGGGAATTTGAAGTTCCTCACCTAATCAACGCGGTCTGTGTTAACATTGCATACAGCGTTATACTAAAGTTGGATGTGACAGGGGCTAACATCATGATGCACTTGTGTATTCATGGATGACAGTACAAGCTTCACCCCAAACAGGTATACTGAGTTAAGAAGAATAAGTATAAATCTGAGTTATCGCAACACCACTCCATCTGTAGGGCTCGCTAAGATACAAACTTTTCCTTCAGATCTTTGACAAAATCACACCCAATTAAAATAGACACTGTTAACTTTATCTGCGACATCACTCATAAGGTATAATCATGTTTCGAAAATGATGGCGTTTTTCATATGTTCACATTTCACTAAGTTTTTTATTGTAAATAACAATTTTCCGAACGCTAGTGTTGTTGCCAATTTGCCGTAGACAAGTAATTGGATAGATTAGACAGTAATTTAAAAATCGCATCATGGCACAGCGCTTCAGTGAAACAGTCTTATTAAGCACTGCAGCTCTCAGCAAAAAGTATCTGGGTATTATTTACATCTGTAATCGAATGTATCGAAAATGCCGTAAGCTTTTGGCAGGCCTGTTGGTGCATAACTTTTCAGAATACGACTTTGAAATAAATTTCGAATTCTATGTAGTTTACAATTCGTTCGTACTTTGCTGCTTTCGTGGAATTAATATCCGACGGGGAAGGGATTTTTTTTCTGGAACTGCTGCAAAACATTTGGTATGGTACATGGAATGATGGTTTTTCTTCCCAGAGTATAAATTTTGAATTTGTCCCTATCAGTGAATAGACGGTTACTCTTTAGCCGTGTTATAAATGTGAAAAAAAACTTAGTTTCTTTTCAATGACATAAAAAGTTAAAGGGGTGACCAACTTTTCTTGATTATAAAGAGGTTGATTCAAGTTTCCTTTATGCAACAATTACAATATTCAAATTGACCACAACGAGTTTCTGCAAAAGATACTGTGCTCTTGGAACCTAAAAATATTGAAAATCGTTATTGTGCTAGCGTTCCATACAAAGTTCACGCAAATTTTAGTATTTGCAATAGCAAATGCTCATGAAATTTTAAGATAAACTTATGACAATAGGGGCTGCATTTCTACTCAAGATTAAATTTAATTAAAATTCAGGAAATTGATCTCTTTCGTTCACATGAAAAGACCTCAAACATGCAGTCTTCTGAAGTTTCATGTAAAGTAACAGTCGACAAAATTGTATTGTCAAATGTGATAATAACCTTTACAGCCCTGATGATTCTATGGACTGAGGTTGTACGAAGGAAAGGCCCGAGTGTGCGACGGACCGTAAACATGCTACTGTTGCGCGCGTAGTTAAGGGGAATACTAGTTGAGGTGAGTCTGCATTGTACTGCGTTCAGTGACAGAAGCTGACGCACCAGGATTTAGTTATAAGCACCACTTTAGATCTTATCACAGGATGGCAAACGTGACATTAAATGTCTTGAATTTTTAGCGTACATTCTCTTCAAAGTTATATATTTTTCTAAACTTACAGAACTGAAAAATTATTATTATTATGCAATGCTAATTACATGGAAATTTCCGCCAGTCTTTGATTGTTTGTTAAGATTAAACAAGGTGACGCCATGGAATGTCCCGTTTTCGATTGCGCATATTGAAGTTTTTGCCAATTATTAGTTAAAGGTGAGGCGCTAACTCTTTCTTTTATGATATTGGGCCAACCTTTACAGGCCTTGGAACGTGAGG
Source organism: Ptychodera flava (assembly GCF_041260155.1). Taxonomy (NCBI): domain Eukaryota; kingdom Metazoa; phylum Hemichordata; class Enteropneusta; family Ptychoderidae; genus Ptychodera; species Ptychodera flava. Next base: position 2,506,267 of record NW_027248280.1, read on the forward strand.
GAGTTTCGAGATAAAGTGTTTACAAGAGAGGACGTTACACTATCGAGGTCCGCCAAACCGGAAGGAGGGTCGTAAAGACTTTACCATGTCCCTAGAGTGACAAACAACATTGCGAAAAGTTTGGAAATACAAACACATGCGAAATCAAACACTTAATGCCAATTTTGTAAATTTTTCAGAAAAGCTATGGCCGCACCCAGTCGTGTATTGATATAAATAAAGACGTCATTTGTTTACATGTAGAACTCGTAAAGTAATATGCGTGTACCAACAAAGAATGAGGCGTAAATCGAAGTGTAAGAACAACGGCGTAATGTTAGTCATCGTAAAGCACTTTACACCGACACAACGACAGCGAGATCATCAGAAACAAGTTCGCTTGAAAGAAATATCGTGCCTTCAGGTAAAGTACGTAGTCGTATCGCGATGTAGGGACCGTGTCCTTGAAACTAGGGTACGGACAACGACTTTTCTCATGTTGCATCGCATGATCGCACACGATCTGATTTATATTATTACAATTCACGTTGGCATCGTTCAAGAAAACAAAGACATCGTCGGTAGCGTACACTTAGTTAAAAGTATTTATTATTTATTAAGCAGATAAAGATGCAATATCAGAGACAAAGTCACAGGGGAAGTATTACGATGAACATATAACTTTATCTGTTATGACCATAGAAATGGTTCATCGCAAAATCATGACAAACTTGAAGGCACAATATTTCTTTCAACTGAAACTTTTTTACGGGTGATCGCATCTCGCTATCTGTGTAATGTAATTTACGATAATTTACATCATGCCTGAGTTCTTCTTACACTTCAGTTTACGCTTCATTCTTTGTATAGGTTGCTCTACAAGTTCTAAAGGTAAACAAATGATGTCATTATGTATATCAATACGTGACGGGATGCGATCTTCGCTTTTCCGGAAAAATTAAAACAATTGCAATAAATGTTTGAAATTGCATGTACTTCTATCTCCAACGTGTTTAACAATATTGATGGCTACACATATGTTATTTCCTAAGGTATATGATAAAACCTTGACCTTTTTCAGGCCTCGGTTGCACGGCGTACGTGCCCTCGCACGTTCGGGCCCTTTCGCGTTATAATCTCGGTCCGCAAAACCCGTATCAGAGCCGTGAAGATTACTATTACACAAATGTGGGAGCGTTTTTCCATGATAGAGTTACACAGGGATGTGGCTCGAAGTGTACGATAACCGTCAATGCAGCTTATCAAGTAATGACCTGATCCCCTAAAAGTCGTTTCGATTACATGTATTTGTCAAAATGCCACAACGGAATATGTTTGTGAAATCTCGTAGTATCCTGTTACATGTTAAAACGTATAACCGCACAATTACTTTTTAAATGCAAAATTGCTCTTATAAAATCTGATCAACCAGAATTTTGCAACAACATTCAATGGTTTAAAATAGAAAACCAGTGACACGCTATTGAAACGACAAACATAATGGTATTCGAACAAGGAAATCACTCCATCCAGTGAGATTTTACTCTAACCGGACGGAAAACCGGTAGACGATTATGTTCAAAATTGAAAGGTCGTCTGCTGGGGAGGCAGTTTCCATACAGTCGTCTTCAGAGATTTGTTACTATAACAGTCATATGTAATGAGTTGAAGGCTCAGAGGTTTATTTTCAGAATTCGACCAGGATGAAAGAAGTAAGTTATAGAGTAACTCCTTTGAGATCAACGTAAGTCCTTTGAATTTTTCTACGTTCCAGTTCTAAAATATAGGAGAAAATATGTAGCGTCTATAATTACACATGAGTAATCATGACCCTGTCATTTTTCCAGTGAGCCAGGATTCTATTCGAGGCCTATCCAGACAGCATTTGGAGTCAGTTTGAATAAGTGGCACTTATCGTATTGCGTAGCTAAGTCAAAACACTTGAAAATTCGGCATTAGTAACGAAAAATTGAATTTACGGCTCCTTCAGTTTGTCTTTGTTTGTTTCTTCTTTGCAAGAGAAGGGAACAACGCTCATTCGGGGTCACAAATTATGTGCGTCAAGCCATGCTCTTCTCGAGCGTTTGCGATTAAGCCTACTTGGAAAGCACAGATCAGTAAACATGATCAGCACTTCCACAATCCGTCGTCAAAATTATTGACTACAAACAAATAAATCAAAATTAGTGCCCCTTCAACTATAATCAAAGAGAATTTGAAAAAGCCGAAAAAACAGTGTATTCACGCAAAGGAAAGCAACATACATTATTTGTTTTAAAGGAGCAAGGGGAATTAGCTTCATAAGCTAAGCCTTTACAGGCAAGCTACTTTGCCTTTCAGTCATGGTGAGATATACGTACAATCAAAGCAAGTCATGACGCCATGCCCAACGAGGTCCTTTTATATTTGGCAGATAGGGTACCCCTAAGACACAGGACAAAATTCGACTGCTAGCTTTCTGGAGAGCTTTAATCGTTTCTATTCGGAGAGTGAGAACTTAGTGGCAGAAATTACAAATAAATATAATTTTCAGTTGTAGAGTGTATACTGCAAGCATATTAGAGACCAACAGCTATGTAAAGGACACTGTGGCTAGAAATTAGAAGATCTGAGTACCCATTGCATTGCCTTATGGTATGATAGAATACGTATTGTCCTTTTTAAGTCGTTCCTTGTAGGGTTGTGCACGTGCTGGCTAACTTGACATTAGGCCGTCCATGTTACCTAATTGGTTGATTACGATTTTGATGATCTGACGAGATTTAGTGTCATTTAAATTCTCTTTTATGACCCGTGCGTTACCAAAGTCAAGCCTCAAAGCCAAAGCAAGGGACCCAACAGTATATCCTCGACATAAGCTGACTACGCGTGGGTAGAAATTCAGAATGCATGCATGGATGCATTGGAAATGCTTACTTTGTAACTTTATTCGTTTCTGCACATTACACTAACACTGATAGACATGGTTAAAGTCTGTGATATGTGTACGTGTGAGTGGGTGAACGCGATGATTTTGTGTTCTGGTTTCATACCCGGATTTCATATGGAACGTGCAAGTGGGGTGATCCGGCAGAAACTAAATCAATACTGCGCAGACTCAAAGGTAACGCGTTCGATCACTGTAACCGGCACTGCACTACCAAATTTCAAATAAGTTTGTATGGAAAAGAAATGACACAAGAGAAACTGTTGCAAATGATTCTGTTTTTTTAATTCCATGCCCTGAACAAAGTCTACAACACAGGTATTGCAAAAAGAAAGAAAAGTGTACAAATTATTGTTCAAAAGAGTTTCACTTCCTTGTCTAAATGATATTGGCCAACAGCTATGAATGAAATTGCCCAATAGGTTTTGATATGGAAAATTCTACCATCCACAATGTTGAATTATCATTAAACCCAAAATGCACTGAGAGAGCATTAAGCGACAACACTAAAGAATTTGTAAAGCGACAAACGGCTGATGTCACAGGTGTGTGTACTTATGGAAAATGAGTTTAAAGATTACTTTCCCAAAGGGACGATAAATGCCTTTGGGTTCAAGAGTTAAGAACGGGGGTTTGAATCTTAGTGGGAATGGTTGAAAAGAATGGCCCCGATATACAATATTCTATTGCACTTGTACCCTCACACCCTTGCACTATTCCCAATCATCTTCTGACGTCCCAATAAGGCAGGAAGGGTTAATCTGTGGGATGTTTATAAACCCATATTTCTCCTCCAAGATAAGGCTGACACAGACAGTTTGGCCTTTATCGATGCGTGACTTATGGCGGAGGTAATTCAATTGCAAGATGTTGTCTCAAATTTTAAACTCTCTCAAACTATTGAAACTGACAAACCGTGCTCTCTGAGTAGACTTAATGCAGCATTGTTCACGACCTCGAACATGTCTGTACCTTGAAAAAGGTAAAATTCGCGATTTTACGGATGACGGAACAGATATGTCTAGTTACAAGATTGACGTTCTGAATTTCTCCTCAATTGAGGACTCATAACGGATAAATTATAAAGAAATTTATCGATTTTCTCACCAATCAAACAAGACGATCTTCAAATCATAATTGTCTTTATGGGATGGTGAAACGCAATTAACGATGGACGTGTCATTTGTGTTTTCCCTTTAAATTGCCCGCCGGATAGTTGAAAACAAGAAATACCAACATTATCAATACTAGGTAAGATTTGTTAGATTGTGAGTTTTCTTATAATGAGGCGACAATAAAATTCTCAGATTGTTAAACGTTGACGATAAACTTTCTGACAAAACTTTTCTATTTCAACGTCTGACTTTTACACTTAGTGTTGTAAAAATACCCGGAACGCAATATAATTAACTACCATAAAAATTATTCGCATGCCATCGTGGTAGAATAGCTAAGTCTGCGGAGTCAAGCCGATGCGGTCATTGAAAAAGCCACCTTATACTATCCAAGTGTTTGATGAATGTGCAAGATTCAAGAAGCAGTATAGCAACAAAATGATGACGTCATAACGATGCACGGGAAACTACACATGCCAAATAATTGTAGGTACTTACTAAAATTAAAATCACTTGCAAGATCTCCGATTGCTTAGTTTTTGTGTCTGTTGAATAATGGTCGTATCTGCGCTCAGTGTTAGTGCATTTTAACGCTAACCCTGTGTGAGCCACTTTGTCTTACAGTTGCCGCGTTTGCATTTTCTGTTACTCCCCCTCTTACGGATAAGATTAGCTGAGAATCTTAGATTATACAAAGTAAGAAAAAAATTCTCTCCGACTACATTTCAGTGGCAAAATGCATCAATGCAATCTGTGAAACCTTTAATTCTCCGCTCATAATAAACACTTCAAATACATTTGTGACAACCCCATATCCGTAGGTGTATAATTATAACACACATTTCCCATACTGGACACACGTTCACACCAAATGCTCTTTCTGCGTCTGTTGCACATTCTTATTTAGTCTAAGATTGGTGAAAAACTAGGGAGGGTACTCTCAAAGAACTATGTACTGGTATGTGCCACTTGCACGGGTCAATTTTAAAGAGATATTTTCAGCTTTGGCAGCATAACACCACGTAAAAACATTTAGTTTACCATGCCAGGTGACGAAAAATCGTGAGTCCACTATTTGCTTTCACAATCACTTACAAAACTTGATTGATATGCCTTTTTGTCTATTGTCAAATTTACAGTGCTGGTTTATTGAAGTTTCAAGAACGCAAACGTGCCCACCTACGAAATCAGGAAAAAACCGTTGGTTTATTATTCCTAGGCCAGCCCAATGCCCAGGGTATTTAGAAGCGTAAGTGATTTGCGTACAACCCTCTTTGGGTATAAATTATTTTGTCATGAATAAACACGCTGAGCGTCCCTTCAAAACTTTTCTGAGCTTTTTTCCTCAACTATAACTTCGGACGACACACACTGATCAACTCGTCCCCTACGTCTTCTACGACAAACTTACTCTAAGGTTTAACAGTGCTTTTGTCCTGTTTGTCATTACAGCAATGGCAAGTACTTTAGGTAAGTCAGCATGCTTTTATATTTTATGTTGAATTGTTTAGACTCTTTAGTATTATATTTGGAGCATTATATTTGGAGTTACATTTCTTCGTGGTAACCGTTAGGCTGTGTTAAATCCTATACCGTTCAATTTAGATGGGTCCTCAAAATACATGAAAGGCACAGATATTTTTGTACAGTATCATTCGGATCTTTTCTCTATGATTAAAAATATAGGATTAATATCTCAAGCAATTTAAAACAGACAGTACCTACAGTGTTTGATGCTTTTTTCTTAAAACATTACGAGCTTGTCTGAGCTAGTCGTATTAGTAATTGACACATTTTGTTGTCTAACTTTTCAGGATTAAGTAATGTATACCATAGGTGTTACTGACAATATATGAAAGTTATCGATGCAAACATTATTGCTCTTAAATTTAAATTCCAAATATTCATTTTGTGCTCTATCGTAACACATACTGCCAGTATTTGACATGCTTTCACACAAAAATATCTCCACCCATCTGTTGCACATTCGTATTTTGTGGAGTACTCTCAGACAATGGATCACTTTTTCACATTGGTAGATATAGTCATTATGTAGAATAGGAAATATCCAAAAGTAAATGGAAAATCTTTATATGTGAATGACTAATGGTAAAAAACAAATAAAAGTTTGTCAATAAATCTCTAACAAAGGTCATTTTTGTTAATATCCATTTGAAGAGATTTTTGCGCAGCACATTTCTGCCAGAAAATATTGGAGGATCCCCACAGGGGTTGAACAACCATCTTGGTGTCATATTTTCCACCTACATGCAAAATTTGATCATATGACTTTTGTCTACGTGCAATTTTAAAGGCACCAGATGACCGTAGTGTCAACTTGTAAACAAGTGTGTCCAGCAGCACAATACTGATACAAAGGGATTTTATTATTCCTAGTCCATTCCCATGCCCAGGGCATTTAGTAGCCTAACAGATTTCTAAAAGTATAAATTATCTTGTGATACATAAGTACGCTTAACTTCCGTTCAAAAATATAGTGAGCTTTAGTTCCTTAACTACCGATTCTGGCCACACACTCTGATAATCTCGTCCGCTGTGTTTATGACTTCTTCTTCGAGAATCTAACACAACACAAAGATTTAACAGTCTTCCCTATTTGCCAATGCTGCATTGGAAAATAAGGTAAGTCAACACGCTTTTTGAAACAATGTATTTTGATAATGTTTGAACTCTTGACCATCACCAAAAGAGATGGGTCTCAAGCCAACAAATTTTTCACGGTAACCGTCAAGCTGTGTTAAAGCTAAAATGTAAAATTGGTAAAGACGCCTTAAACGCATGAAAAATACAGACCCTTCAGGCATTTTCGTCCAGCTCGTGCATTCAATTTGTAGATTTTCTTCGTTTTATATCTTTTCAAGTATCTACAATATTTCGATATTTCGTTTGGTGCGAAACATGGAAAGGCCATCCATGAAATAGGCAATGCCAATATAGCTGGTTTTGATACATCATAAAGTGTGTTCACAATCATATCAGTATGAGGGGGAAAAAGACAATATTAACAAATTTACAAAAATTTCTACATAATAGATTCCACGCGCCGTCACTAACAGTCTCCAAAAGTGTCTTTGCTTGTGACACCGACTGAAAGGCAGAGCCATGTTTGCAGGCAAACATGTCCACCGGCTTTGCGTAATATAATAAAACCAATAGTAGTCAGTCTGACAACCATTATACCAATACTTAGATAACCATTGCAGTACCACCTCTGTGCTGCCATCCCTGTGGTCTCTGGAACTTCCGTTAGGTGCTGCTAATTCTGTCATTTCATATGACATTGTACTCTCCTAATTTCTTTCCACTTGCAGCTCGACCTGGATGTTATTCCTTCTATGGTAAAGCTATATTTGATCTGTCATCCCAACGGAAATGGTGTTGTCTCTGCCTCGGTCGCTGTCTAAGTAAGGGACCGGACATAAATTACGGGGGGGATGGGTCGCCATTTTTCGCGCAAGCATTTTTGAAGGGTCATAAAATTTTGTACAAGCCTATGGGGGAGGGTCACCGTTTTTCATGCATCAAAGCTAAACATGCAGGTGCACGTATTGAAGAATATGGAATAATGAAAATAAGAAAAAATACCTTCTGGCAGTTTCATTTTCTGCCATTTCAATTTTCGGCGCGCCGATCGGGCGCAAGTTTTAGGGTAAATTCAACAGTTTATTGATGATCCACGCAGCCACATTGAGGCAAAAGATTTAGGTTGTCATCATTGCTACTTACCCAACTCCTCTGTAGTGCACATCTTTCCCTAATAATGACTGAAGGTTTCAACTTAGCCTTTCAATAACAATTTGGAAGATAGCTTATTTGATATCATTCTCCCATTGGCAATACATTGGGTATAGGTCAATGTCAAACGTTCATGTCACTGTATGTACATTTTTATTTTTTGAGGAATTTGACAGAATACAAACTATTTAGAATAGTGCATAGTGTCAACAATAACAACTAGAAGCTTCAGGTCAAACAACCTTTGAATAACAATTTGGGAGCAGATAACCTATGTGTTATTTGTAGTTTCCTCATAGCCTACAATGTATAGTGAATCAACATTTCGGTGAAATTCCAAAATCCAATTTCTTGCACACACATGCACTTGTAACCACCTTAGTCTAATCAAGTACATTAATATCAATAATCAAGCATACATAAATACACAAATTTGCCGAGTTTTGTATAAAAAAAAACCTAAAGTTTCCTTATAGACTACAATGTATAGTCGATCAACATTTAGTGAAATTCCAAAATCATATTTCTTGCATACACATAGACTTGTAACCACCTTAGTCTAATCAAGTACATTAATATCAATAATAAAGCATACATAATTACACAGATTCAGCTAGTTTTGTATTAAAAAAATTATTCATAGTTTCCTCATAGACTACAATGTATAGTGGATCAATATTTTATGCGAAATTCCAAAATCAAATTTCTTGTCCACAAATGCACATGAAACCACCTTCTTCTAATCAATAGAATTATGTCATTTATTCAAGTCCATATATGCAGAAATAGTGCATGTTTTTAATTGGGAAAAAAAATATTTACAGTTTTGTCATAGACTCCCATGTATAGTGGATCAACATTTTCAGCGAAATTCCAAAATCAAATTTGTTGTTCACATGTGCACTTGTAAACAACCTATGCTAATCAAGTACATTTATATCAGTTATTGAACGTCTATAGATGAACAGATATTGCTAGTTTTATATTGGAAAATACACTCCATAGTTTTCTCATAGACTACCGTGTATAGTAAATCAACATTATCGATGAACTCTAAAAATTACATGTTTTGTACATGCATGTACTGTTTTACCTGCCATTTCAAGCAAAGTACATTTGAATTATCACACACACGTAGTTTGATATTTTTTGGACAAAAGCATTGTATCAGCCACATTTTGCCTTCCTTTTGGGAGGGGGACTTCAAACGTATAGCAAGTCAGAAGGGGTGACTCACTATTTTTGATGCAGCGGTGTTTCGAAAAACATAGCCCCCTACCCCCTTGTAATTTATGTCCAGTCCCTAATCACTTCCCATGTTATCTTCTACATTAGGCCTAAAATATTCATTCCTTCTCATTTCACACATTTAATGTGTAATTATTGACCGTCATAGTATTATTTACCTTCTCTATCATGCACATATCTAATTCTGAGCTTGCCAATAGAGCTAGAGGTCGGATTTTTGGTATACAGGAATAAGTAAGGAAGCAAAGGTTTTGACAAGATGTCACATAATAAGTACAAGGATGACTTTTGACCTCGATTTCACATATGTACCTGTAACGCAGTAACCACAAGTGCTACACCCTTCATATACAGGGGGATGGGGACGTTATGGTGCTGTATTCTGTACGTCATTGATTACGCACATATTTAATTTTGGACTGGCCAATAGAGCTAGAGGGTTCATTTTTGGTACACAGGGATATGTATGGGATCAAAGTGTTTTGACAGAATACCAATAGTCCGTGGGCTGGAGGGGCCCACCGTGCACCCCCCCCCCCATAAACCTACTACATGGGTATTTTTTGTTCTTTGGGATCTGCTGAACTAGAAAAAAGATGTTAACATTGGATATTTTGGGATGCACTACCTGTCTGCACTGGTTTTTGATTTGTATGTACCGCAAAAAATGGCGAAAAATGGGTAGGGGTAGGGGGTACTATATCCTCCCCTAAATTAAGTAAACTAGCATGAAATAGCACAAACCTTACATTTTTGGAAAGCTCAGATAATGCTCTTTCTGAGGAATACCAACTTTAGCAAAATTAATTTGTGTACATAGAATAGGACGACTTTAAAATGAATTTTTTTGACAATTTTGAAATTTTTTACCCAAAATACCATGTAACAATTGTGATTTACTTTTTATTAAGCAAAATTTTCACAACTTTTTGTGTTTAAATTATTCATTCCGACATATTAAACAAGGAAAAAAGTGTTAACATCAGATATTTAACTATACACTACTTCTCTGGAGTCAATTTTGAATTGCGTGTATCTGTATGGGGTGTGCAAAGCTAGGGGTAGGGGTACAACATTCTTTCCCTGATGAAGTAAACTGACTGGAAATGCCATATACCTTATAGTTTTAAAAAGCTGAGATACTGGTCTTTCTAAATGCATAAGATTTTAGTAAAAAAATATGACGTCATAGAATTGGATAACTTTAAATCGTTTTTTTCTGGTAATTCAGCAATTTTAACCGGAAGAAAATAAGATAACTATTGTTTCCTCCCAATGAAGCAAATAAAACAGATTTATGGATGTTATATACTAATTGCAATGTGCTGAAGAAGAAAATAGATGTCAAAATTGGGTATTTACAATGCATTATTGTCTCTACTCACTAAAATTGCAAGTTTTGCTACATTGGTATATCGTGAATGGGCATTTTATTGTTATGCAATGAAATAATGCACAGCCTTAAAAAGAAGACTTGAAAACGCACACACATAGTCATATTGCCATTTTCTCCTTCAATTAAATAGATTATCGATGACTGTCTATTTTTATAATTTACTTTTTAAATATTTTTTTATAAAATAATTTTGATAAGACGTATTTGGAAAATTATCTATGCCTCCTTGTCTTACTTATACAGCAAGCATTACTAACAATTTATTAGGCCGTGGGCTAGAGGGGGCGTCTACGTGCACCTCCCCCCCCCCACCGCACAGGATAACAAACCTGTATTTTTCAGAAGCCTTGGGATCCCTAGAATAAGAAATAGGATTTTAACAGACAAAATATAGGGACTCAATAGCTGTTACGGTCATGTTTTGAAGGGTACCGCAAAATCACGATTTTGTGACCCACATGGATTTTTGTCAAACCTGTCTTCATGTACGTAATCTGCTGAGCTTACTGTTTAACATGATCTGACTTATGGGGTATCATTAGAAAGGTGATTTATTCTTCTTGAAAATGGTATATAGCAATATGCAATATTTTCTATAGTTTTCATGAAATAGGGCCATAATTTACCCCATACCCCAAAGTTTATGTCGCAAATTACTGTCAAAACTAATCTAAATTCTACCAATTATTTACCTAGACATAATACAAAGGGCAATGCTGTGTATTAACTTTGTGTTATTTGCTACAAGTACATGTTAGAAACCTGAAATAAACTTTTGACAGAAAAAATATTGGGATCCTGTAGCTGTAACAGTCATATTTTGAAGGGTTCCGCAAAATCACAGTATTACTGAATCACATTCGTTTTTGTTAAACCTGTCTTCTTGTAAGTCTTCTGCTGAGCTTATTTTGAACATAAAGAAGCATATGCGGTATCATTTGAAAGATAATTTACTTTTCTTTAAAATGATATACTGCAATATGCAATATCTTCTATAGTTTTCATGAAATGAGACCAAAACTTACCCCATACCCCAAAGTTTTATGTCGCAAGTTACAGTCAAAACTTATGTCAAATTCTACCAATTATTTTTCTAGACACTTTACAAAAGGCAATGCTTTGTATAAAATATTTTATTTTGGTACAGGAACATGTCAAAAATATGAGTTAGACTTTTAACAGACAAAATATTGGGATTTAATGACTGTTACTTGCATGATTTGAAGGGTACCGTGAAGTCGGAGTATTACCGACTCTCATATGTTTTTGTAAAATGTGTCGTCTTGTAAGTCATCTGCTGAGCTTAATGTTAACATAACCTAGCTTATGGGCTGCCATTTGAAAGACAATTTTATTGGCTTTAAAATGACATATTGCAACATACAATATCTTTTATAGTTTTTATGAAATAGGACCAAACCTTACCCCCATACGAAGATGTTGTTACATTTTACAAATAAAAGTACATTTCCAAACTGGGCTGTGGGTGGTAAGCGACATCAATACAAGTTACAAGACAGTTTCAGCAAAGCCTAAGTTATCCACTGCCAAGGCGCATATTGAAACAAACAACGTTCTTTTGACGCAACAAAATGGCATGGTTTAAGCAATTTTACGTAAGTCAGGTAAGTTTACCGCCCAAGAGAGTTTTCTGAACGCAGCCTTAAGCATATCGGCCTATGTACGCATATGGGCCTGTAGGGTGCATATGCGTTTTGTTGATATGTTATCGGTTGATTGGATACGTTATCGGTTAGGAAAAATTACTACGTTATCGGTTCGTTACTGACTACGTTATCGGTTGTAACACGCCCTTGGCGAATATAGGATGCGTGTACTCTATGACATAGCACACGCGCTAGACGAATGTATTAGGTCTCAATTATGTCTGTACAGTGAGGAAAACAGATGATGATCCCACAGGAAAATCCAGGCTGCTATTTATTAATTTTAATAATCAATATGAAAATTACTATTATGATTAACTTTGATAAAATATGATGATGATAATGATAATGATGATGATCATCATCATCATCTCTCGTCGTCGTCGTCGTCGTCGTCGTCGCTGGAACTAATCTTGAAGGTTTATACACAAATACAGGAAGTGTAGATGAAGAGGATAATTCAGAATCGGAATACCAAGCAATCGTTATCATATACACGAGTTCTTTTAAAAACAGACGTAACTTTTTTAAATCGTGTTCAGGAACTGATATGATATCTCGGAACATTCACTGAGACACACAGGCATTGTAATTTATTGTCGTTTCTTCATCTCAACTCATATCATGGCAGTACGACGTATCCACATTACTCACTACGCTCGATCCAGAGTTTTGAAGTTCCGTTCACTTTTATTGGTGTACTCTGCTATAATCTCGTGTACAAAGCCAGCGGTGGCTGGCGTACACAAAGAAACAAAGGCAAGGCAGGTACATGCCCACCTTGTTTTCACTCTGGCGAACATTGCATCATGCTGCTCACAAGCCATATGCAGGGCTATATAGTCCCCTGCAAGTTTTTTAAAGTTGTTCGTTAAGGGCGAAGAAAGCGACTTCCGCGAATCGGATGTAGAAACACCCTCGATCATTTCCTTTCAAGTTTTTTGTTTTCGTTCGACTCGCCACTTCACTTCAATTCACGTCTATCGAGAGGTCTTCTAGGGGCGGATAAAGAAGGCAATTTGGCCGAGAGGACGTAGCCAAGAGAACGCCTTTACCACCTGAAAGTTTATTTTTGCCTGTCCTTCAATTTTAACAGCACTTAAACCATGATGGACGATGATGGACTTTGCAGATAGCCACTCGCTCAAGTGGAGAAATTACAGCTTGTCGTCAAGCTCTGCACACAATAAGTGGGCAATATAAAATATGGAGATGTCGAAAGCGTTACAAGTGTTATATCTGACAGACAGATGACCTTATGGAACGAATGTTGAACGAGAACTTCATACTTTATTTTAATCACTAGTAGTCTAAGACCAATAACCTGACCGAATCAGATGTAGAAGTAACTGTAGATCGACCCCCTGTCTGTCTCTGTCTGTCTGTCTGTCTATCTGTCGGTCTGTCTGTCTGTCTCTGTCTCTGCCTCTCTCTCTGTCTCTCTGTCTCTCTGTCTCTGTCTCTCTCTCTCTCTCTCTCTCTCTCTCTCTCTCTCTGAGTCTCTAGGGGCGAATGGAGGTTATTGGCAAACTTCATGTAGCCGAGTGACCGCCTGTACCTGTTGAAGATCGAGCTCTTTTTAAATGTCCTTTGTTTAAAAAAATTCGCTCAATGCAATGAACAGAGCTGACAGAAGTTGCTGTTTGCCATACGCACAATTTAGAGGGTTAACCGTTGCTCATTGTTAACATTTTGACAAACGAATAAGGGGGCAGAGAGAGCTTAAGGGGATGTTGATATTTGCGTAAGGACGATGTTGAAAGCGGCGGTCAAGAATCACAGGTTTTCGGATGAGTATCTACTCTACCAAATAAAACACTGGTGAGGTTTAGCATAGACAAAGTCTCTCTTCTACGGTTTAAGGTTTCACTTTTACATTTGCTTTATCACTGTCTACACAAGTTTTCTCACATTCCTGGCCACTGGGAGTGTGGAATCGACGGTGTGGGCAATCTATTAATCCCACCCTTCTGGCACCTTTAGTGTACGTGAAAGAAATCGGACATATCATTCAAAAAGTTTGGTAGCGACCATAGTGAATTGAGGCGCGGTCCGATAGAAAGCCCTCAATATCGAGAAAGCAGTTTCTATGTGACTGCAGTCAGCTTATTTCTTCAGACCGATAGTCTGTATCTGAAAGTAACGTTTCAAAATAAGATATGGATAATGATCCAGTACCGACAGGAACAATAGGGAAAAGCAGAACGCGATAACTTTTCGATTCTCAGCCGCACTGTAGAAGTTCGATGTTGATTTGCACGATTGTGTGGGTATGATTCTCACAAATTCTTACGAACGTGATCATGGAATTGGATCGGAGTGAATTCGTTATATTTTAGATCGGAGTCCAGTCACCTAGCGAAGCCATCACAGTCAAAACCGCTCGACCAAAATAATCCTGCATAAAATAACACTAAAATATATTTTATGTGACGCTGCATCGGTTGGTCATAGCCTGGACGTAAATCTGATTGACATGAATGTGATTATATTTAAATGTGAGCATAGGTAAGAACTTTTATATTTATGCGCGAATTAAGCATTGTAATCCCGAGACGTTATTAAACATCAGCCCGCTTTTAATAGCCCGGTGAATTTTCCTAATAAAACATAAAAATCACGCTTGCTTCAATCCCTAAATTCTATAAGATAAATATAATTAAAAAGTTGAGAGAAGAGAGAGAGAGAGAGAGAGAGAGAGAGAGAGAGAGAGAGAGAGAGAGAGAGGTGCATAGTTACTCTACCCAACGGGTTGAGTAACCATGATGTGTGTCACCTTTGCTGGCCTTTCAGTTTCTAGTCTCTCCTAGATAAAAAAAATCACGTTGCTAGCTTAAAAAATATCGATTAAAACATGTTTTTGATATGGCTTGCTTCAGTCACCTTACAGTTATAGTCTTTGTTTTAATTTCTCTTGTGCAGAGAGATTGTTTTGCTTCCTTTTTAGGGTATCATGCCGCACCTTTGATGCAGGACAAGGGGAAAACGTACACGTACTCACATTTTTGGATTCTCGCCGAAGCAAGCGGCGTGCATACAAGTGCGCATGCGTCTACAACTAGGCAAAGAAGAAGTCTGGTCATAAGTCTCAGTGTCGCAATTTAGATAAGATAATATTTGAATTGACGATGATTTATAAGATCAATTTCGAAAACCACTCTGTGACTCTCCCTCTTATTATGGTGTACTTGAAAAATGAAGAAGATATTATAAATATATTTTTCAAAACATTTGATGAAGATGAATAAGTACTACATACAAATTAACAGAACTATTTGGAGACAGGAATTGCTAAAATCGTATGAGATATTCCATCTTGGCCCACTGAGGCGTGGGATTCTATCAGTCCTTGCTAATTAAATATGTTAGTAACTGATGAACCTTTATAAATGTAAGCACATTATAAGACTCGCTTGTTCTGTCGGACTTTCTATAACTTTGTTCTCATTCGATAAAACGCTATTGAACAGCAGGCCTATCAACGTGTTTCTGGTAAAATACCTCCGAAATCAGTGTAGGTCGGTTGGAGGAATTTTTTTAATTTTCTTTTTATTGACCGGGACTACAGTTTTGAAAATGCTAAAAATGCCTAGGATCAGCGGGCTTTTGCACTCATATATTTTGTTTGGCATTACTTTAGTACTTTTTTTCGCTCAATCAATTAATATGATTGATTGATTGATTGATTAATTGATTGATTGATGTCAGGTATCGGTTTGGTTTTTGTCTGAAGTTCGACATCGTACAGCCTTACACCATGTAGTTACAGAAATATTAATTTTCATAACTATAAACAAAATTATTTATAAAATTTAGTAATGGCAGGGTCTGTACAACAACTGCGTGAACTTTGCATAGATGCTAATCTCATTTAGGATTTGAGTGCAGCAGGGTACTTTTGTTAGTATACAATAATGATAAAAATTTGAATTTTTATCAATAAATTTATAATCATAAATTAATTAATTTTTACACTCTTGCTATAACTAATAACTCTTTATACCCGCGTGCGGTGGACTTGACAGCAAACAGCAAGTTTAGATCGAACGGTTAATCCGTTTACGCCCACGCTTTTTATGCAGAATCATAATCGTCCGAACATGGCATTAATCCAAAGGTTATGTAAATACGTAAAGTAAATCATGAAATATTCACAGAGAGGGTAGAATGTACAGAACTCCTATTACTCATGCACGTGCATGTTCGTGTGGGCGCGGGGCTATCATAGACTCCTTAGCAAATGTCGTAGTGTTTTCTTGGACATCCGGGATACCTGGAGTAAAGAATCGTAGTGAGAAGGCTAATGCCTTCGTTGAAAATCGAACCGCCTCGAAGCAGAGAGAAGTTAAGAGTTTCTCTTGCCTATTTTCCGTTTTATATTGACTTGTATAGCTAGAGGCGGAGGTGCCCTACATGTTGCGCCAGACACAAAGTAAGGGCTTTGATGGTAGTTCAAAGAGGACTAGATAACAAGAAACTTGCCATAACCTTTAATTGACGCAAACAGACAATATCGAATATTGCAAAAAGATATCGAGTTAATGCCTTTAACGTTATTGGATTTATTTGTAAATATTTTAACATCCATTTTCTATTTTCCAATAGGAATGTTTGGTCATATGCTAGTGCTTGACGTTTTTCACTTCACTCTGTTGCAGCTGATTCTGCTGAAATGGACAAGTTCATATTTTCGCCGCCGAGATATATTCCAATTAGTAATTAGTATTTAATTGTGCTATGAATCATTGAACAGTGTCAAGTTAATTTGGGTTTATTTGCATATTTAATGAACTTTGTAATTAGTGACATTACTCTAACATTACAGCATTAAATTAAATAAAACGTGCTTCTAATGTTGATCTGATGGATACCTAATTGTCCCATAAAGAATTGAGTGTCAAGTTAATGAACAGCTCATTTGCATATTAAGTAAAGTTTTGTAATTAGTAATTAAACTCTGAGAGTACTGTGCCAAGTTGAAAAAACCTTCTACATATAGTGATAACATATATCTCATTGTTCTGTGAAGCGTACTACTATCTATGAACCTGTTTAAAACACGTGAGCATATTCAGTTCATATCTGGTTACTCTATTAGCTTCTCTCATGATTTCACTACGCGGAAAACATATTCTTTCAAAATGACTTTGTGCGGAAGTCCTTGGGCCATTTTGATGAAAGTTTATAATGGAGAAGAAATCTGAAGCTAAAGCATAATCCGCCCCCAGCAAAAGAAAAATGTATTTGTTTCCAGCCGCCCATACACAGCTGGATAATTTGAAAGCTGGATAATTTTCTCAATAGTATTGAGTGATGGATGGATATGTCTGCCGAGAAGTTTCTTCGCAAAGCTGTTTTTCTTTCGAACTTTATGGTATTGCTTTCAAGGCCTTGTGTCCTAAAATCATCTAAATATATCGTCTTGGCAAATACATTGACTCAAACGTCAGCTCACAAAGGGAAACTTGTACCCCTGTACAGCGACCGTTTGAGTTTTATAGTATGACTCTCCACATCTATGTGCTTCAGCTGTTTCTATGGGCTTGCCTTACACAGGCCTAACAATAAATCTGCAGCAGAGAGGTTTGCTGCCGTGAACTTGCTATTGAAGAATGCTCAGCGCAACGTGATTGTTCATAGGTAGATAACTGAACAGATACTCACTGCAACTGCATGAAAAAAGGTTCTGTACTGGCGAGACAGATTTTCTCGACTGTATTGTTTCGGCAATTTACTATCTACATTGGCTAATTTAGGGGTAACTGTCTGTGTTTAAACAATCTTTCAACAATTTAACTTGAAAATGTTTCAATTCGATTGTATCTTAATATTTGGGCTTTTTTTAAGTGTTTTATTTATATTCACATCCGTACATCAACTTCAGTAGTAAGACCAGGACGGCCCCTTTAGGCTAAACCTGTCCGGTATACTACCAGCGCTGGCGTACTTTTCCCAGAAAAAATGCACCTAATAATTATTCTAATTTTTGTAGTTAGGAAGCGGAATATCTTTTGCACAACAGATGTACATAAGTATCCATTACACTAAGCTTAGAGTTTGGCACAAATTACGAATATCTATTCTTTGAATGAAATCAATGCATCACACATCCGTACACTGTATACAGTTCATTTTAAGCTGTGCTAGGTGAATTTGTTAGGACGTTGCCACTTTAATCGGAACAGCCATAAGGGTAGAAGCAAGACCTCCACGCAATGGCCGGTCAAAAGCACAGGTTATGTAAATACGTAAAGTAAATCATGAAATATTCACAGGGAGGGTAGAATGTACAGAACTCCTATTACTCATGCACGTGCATGTTCGCGTGGGCGCGGGGCTATCATAGACTCCTTAGCAAATGTCGTAGTATTTTTCTTGGACATCCGGAATACCTGGAGTAAAGAATCGTAGTGAGAAGGCTAATGCCTTCGTTGAAAATCGAACCGCCTCGAAGCAGAGAGAAGTTAAGAGTTTCTCTTGCCTATTTTCCGTTTTTATTGACTTGTATAGTTAGAGGCGGAGGTGCCCTACATGATGCGCGAGGCACAAAGGCTTTGATGGTAGTTCAAAGAGGACTATATAACAGGAAACTTGCCATAACCTTTAATTGACGCAAGCAGACAATATCGAATATTGCAAAAAGATATCGAGTTAATGCCTTTAACGTTATTGGATTTATTTGTAAATATTTTAACATCCATTTTCTATTTTCCAATATGAATGTTTGGTCATATGCTAGTGCTTGACGTTTTTCACTTAACTCTGTTGCAGCTGATTCTGCTGAAATGGACAGGCTTCACATTTTCGCCGCCGAGATATATTCCAATTATAAGTTGCTTTCATAGCGATGTTATGACTTTCTTTGAAACTGTGCCCATATTGATATCAATTTCTCAAATATACACAATAGATTTGCAACATTCATCTCTGGAAAATCTAGTAGTAAGACCCACATAAACTTGTTACCTCTTATCCTGAGACTTTAGGAAACTTGCACTTTCAAAATGCCAGTCAGTTGTTTCCGTCATAACGGCAGCGTGAACTTGACTGAAACTAGTGACATTTGTGAGGTTTCAGGATGCGCCTTGTCTTCCGAATTCCCTGCACAATTCTTACTGTAAGCACCACGGCCACACGAGCTCTAAAAGTTTTTCTCCTTCACCACAAGGTGGGGTCTACAGTCACTGGTTGTCAAATTAGTAACCAGTGCCACTATACGCCTATTCAAACACGGGTCAGCGTCAATGTCAGTGTTACATTTTGCGTTATCACTGTCTGCACAAATTGATTCTTACCTTTTAGGACGCGGACCTGTGGTGTATAGTGTGGAATTAGTGCCAAAACACGTGTATTTACATATTTCATTATGTTTACATTTAATATTGTTTTCTCATTTGTTTGGAATTTTTTTAATTATATTACATTTTTTCATTCTTTCATTTTGTTTCACTTTTTTATTTTGTTTTATCATTTTGTTCGCATTTTTATCATGTTATGTTTACATTTTAGTCTATTATTTCATTTTGTTGGCATTTTTATTTCATTTTATTCACAGATTAATTTCGTTTTTTCATTTGCATTTTTGCCACATTATGTTACATTTTATTTCATAAACATACTGAAATTATAATGTAAACAAACTGAAACGACAAAATGCTGACATTATGAAATAAAAATGCAAGCAAAATTAAAAATGAAGAGAATGTTAACATAATGAAAGAAAAATGCAAATAAAATGAGAAAACGAAATAACAATGTAAACATAATCAAATAAAAATGCAAACAAAGTGAAAAAGATAAAATAAAAATGTAAACATAATCAAATAAAATATGCAAACAAAACGAAGAATAAAATAAAAATGTAAACAAAATGAAAGAATAAAATAAAAATGTTTTTATACTGAAAAAGTAGGTATAGACGAAAAAGACGAGAGAAAAGTAGGTATAAAGTGTGTCAGATTTCAAAAATAAGCGCGGCAATCGACCGTTGATAAATTACAATGAAATCAGCGTTGGTTTTTGTATCTTTTTAACGAAAAGAAAAACACCAAATACTCGATTTTCAGAAGCTGTAGTAATTCGCGACTATAATAAGATATCTCAAATTTCATTTGCAAACATCTGGATTTAAAATTTCGAAATGACCTTTAAAAGCGATTTCCATATGTTGTCGCCACGGCATAGTTTCAAAACGAGACCTGATGAAGTTGCCGCTGGTGTCAGACTATTCATTCGAAAGTGCAGGTGTCATCGTAAAAAAAAATCGGTGGACATATCGCCATCTAAGAGCTCGGATTGGAAAGCTTACGTCACTCCTCTTCGAGCTATGACAGATGATGATGCTCGGAAATCCCCCGCGTTGATGTTTGGTGAAAAGAGTTACAGCGCTCTTTTGAGGCAGCAGTCGCAATCGAGAATCGCGAAGAAGATCACATGCAAACTGAGCACAGAAGACAACCCAACTAAGAAACCAACCCTGCACGGTGGTCGGGGTGATGAACCACGCCGGTCGTTTGCTGGTTTGCCTGGTGTTCATTATATTAAACATATGTTTTGCTCAAGGTAAGGCACTTTCATTTAATCAATACTATTCTATCACAATTTAATGCGGAGATCTTCCTTTCTTGAGAGAGAGTTTCGAAAGTGTGGTTTGATCATAAAGGCTCACCATACAGTCTCATGACAATACTTTCTTCTTCTGTAACAGAAAATGCAATTTTTTTTGCCGCCTGAACTCTATTTTTTTATCGTTTAGTTTACAGCTTTTTCCCGGCAGTCTTGCCTTCTGTCAGAAGATACATCGGTTTTTTAGAGCGTTTTGGGATTCTGTATATGTTCATCATTTTATTTTCCTGAGTGTTTCGGACCATGAGCCAAAGAGATCATATAAGGACTAATTAGGATGAGGCTGTCATGGACAGTGAAACACTTTAATTGCCCACTTGTGGTGCGTACATACTTGGTTGATAATTCTGCTGAATCGCTTGTCATTTCTAGTAGCCAGCTTTTGAAAATTAGATTTACTTCACGAACAATACGGGATCCCCTGTTGCTATTGTTTAATTTTTAAAAAAAATATTTTTTTGCAAAAATTCAAAAATTCTCTATTCAAAATTATCATTTTATGTATCTCTCAGGAGATATGGTCGAATCAATTTTGTTGTTGACTGTTACGGACTATGGCGTCGATTTCGTCATGCTCGGTAAGAGTATTTTTCAATGAAAGAGATGAAACCTGACGTTTGCAGACATACAAAAGAGTTACTTTGTATCGTTGCATTCGTTATTCGACCAAGGGGCTATTTCACCTTGTTGTTGTATATTGGGAATGATTGTGTGTGGCGACAAAATTGTTCACAAGCGACCTGTGCTGCGATGTGTTATGTAGAGAATAACTATTTGTGACACGTGTGTTGATGAAGAGGGTCGAAATCTTTGATAAGCTCACTTTAGAATGACCTAACCCAAAGTGGCTAGAAGTAGCTGCAAACATACACAATTGAAGCTGTCATCATAACTTGAACATATCACAGTAGGATCGCACCTATAGAACATTTCTACCAAATGTAAAAAACTATCAGACAAGTAGGTTTTGAGAAATAGATTTTTGACCCAAAATGGCCAATCCAAAGTTGCCGCAAATACAAAGTTGCACATTTCATCATAATTTGATATATCACATTTTGATCATCCCTATGAAACTGTTCACCAAATATCAAAACTATCAGACAAACGGTTCTAGAGAAAATTGTTTTTGACCAAAAATGACAAAATTGTCCTAAAACTACAAATATGCAAATTTAAGGACATGACTAAAGTAAGCTCAAGGAACCTAAATGTGAAGTTTCAAATAGTTTCATATCAATGGCACCAGCAATCAAGGAAGACTCTTTTGACCAAAAACAGAAAACATTACCCCCAAAATCAAATACGCAAATTTCACTATAATTTGAACAAAACCGATTAACGACACCCCTAGTAAACCGCATACCAAATTTCAAAGCAGTTAGAGGAGCGGTTTCAGAAAAGTAGATTTTCACCAAAGACGGGAAAAATTTTTAAAAACTAAAAATGTGCAAACCAAAACGATTTGGACAAACCTGAATAATTTGCATGCCAACTTTCAAAGCAATAAGACCAGCACTTTCAGACAAGAAGCCAAATGTTGACGGACGACAGACGGGTGGACGGGTGGACGGACGACGGACGACGCCGACGGACTATCAGCTTATCGATAAGGTCCGCATAGCTGACAGTCTAGCTGATAAATTAAACTGAGAATAATAAGAACTCCCGATCATTGTTATTATCTGATATATTGGTTCAGCGCATAATTTAGTCTTCTTTTCAGTTGCCAGCCTTTACACAAGGAAACATAATACATATAATGTAGACTTTGAAATCGTAACCCTACACTGACGGGTGTTATTTGCTTTGTTTTCCTTGTCAATAGCTTTAGCAATATAAGTGATATCGCCACGCACCCGTCTGCGGAGGGATGTTTCATATATTCCAAATTTGCTCAGAATGACACTATGCATACAGCAAACATCGGAGACGACAAAGAGTTGCTGGCCAGTTCCTGCAAATTGTTCAAAGGTTATTTGTAATAGTAAGAAACCTTCACATAGCCTTTATGAAGGTGTTCGAAAATTCGGGCTAAAGGAACATGTCTTACAGCGTAGACACGACGTCCTTGGTCCAGGTTTGTTGGATTGTCGTTCATTTATGGTATGTGAACGTGATATCGAGAAAGCTTGTTAATGATATAAAACTGATTTAAAGATAATACGAATTTGGTTGTATGGTTCTTTTGTTTTTAACAACAGTGTTGCGTTAAAATGCTGAAAGATTATACGCAGACTCCACACACTAGCTACAGCCTTCGGGTATATTATGGTTTTAAAACCTGTTTTACCGAATGTGGCGCATCCAACATGTATCATCTAAGGTGTATTCTAATTCTCGTTTTCTTGCTTAACCTGAAGTCCTCAAAACCCAAAACCATGAAATAAATGCAATCATTTCATATTTTAAAATATGAAAGGTGATATGAAGATTGGATTGTATGTATGTATGTATGTATGTATGTATGTATGTATGTATGTATGTATGTATGTATGTATGTATGCAGGGCTTGTATGTATGTATGTATGTATGTATGTATGTATGTATGTATGTATGTATGATCTTTTCACGCTGTATTAAAGCAAGACATTTACAATCACTGCCTAAAGATTTACAGACAGTCCTTGTAACAAAGAATTTTCGACATAAAGTTAAATATCCTGCCTACATGAGCCTGTGTCTCTCTCTCTATCCGTTAAAGCTCTTGTGACCAGACATTACTTGTTCGTCAGTGACACTTTGCCATGGGTCAGTGCAAGTGCTGACTGCCGGCAAAGAGGCGGTCAACTTGCAAAATAGAAAAACCAAGAAACGCAAGACTATCTGGTGAACTATTTGCATACCAATCATTTGACCGGTGACTATTGGTTCGGGGCAAACGATCTCCAAGAGGATGGCCACATGGTTTATACAGATGGCGATGAATTGACTTATCTAAACTGGTACCCTGGCGAGCCAAGCAACTTCAGGAAAATTGAGCACTGCGGTCTTTTATTGTAAGTATACTTGTACAGTTTAAAAGCTACACTGCTCTAATATTCTAGGTATGGAACTCGGTTAGAAGTACCAGCGAGGAGGGTGAACATACCATTTTACTCCTCAAAAATGCCCCAGCATCGCTTTCGGAAATGGCCCATACAATACTTTAGGCGACGAGTAAGTCTAGAGCCCGGGCCGGCGAGGTTGGTAGGCCTTCCCTGAGGCTCTCCGTATGCTTGCATTCGCCATTTCCTAAAACGGTGCGGGGAGCATTTTTAAGGGGTAAAAATGGTCTGTTCACTCCCCCTGCTGCTGATTAAATGCTGATGTAAAAAAATTATTCGTGAAACATAAATACACAAAGACATGTCAGACTGTCTGTCTGTCTGTCTGTATGTTTGTATGTAAGTATTCAGTAAATTCTCAATGGACTCAAACTCACCACCATACGTACGGCACCCAGTCTACAAGCGAAGACATTGCAGTCAAAACCGTTCAGCTGAATCTCCAACCTTAAAATAGTTGTTCAATAACCGAGCTGTAGTTGTTACAATCTTTCTGACTGTGACCTCTCCACACGCTGTAGAGTTCACGAAATACCCTCACATATTCGCTATCACTCATCGCTTACGAAATTTATCAAAGCAATGAAGACGTGTATGTATGTATGTATGTATGTATGTATGTATGTATGTATGTATGTATGTATGTATGTATGTATGTATGTATGTATGTATGTATGTATGTATGTATGTATGTATGTATGTATGTATGTATGTATGTATGTATGTATGTATGTATGTATGTATGTGTGTGCGCGTGCGCGCGCATGCATGCATGCATGCATGCATGCATGCATGCATGCATGCATGCATGCATGTATGTATATATGTATGTATGTATGTATGTATGTATGTATGTATGTATGTATGTATGTATGTATGTATGTATGTATATATGTATATGTGCATCAATGTATTTGTCTATTTATTTGTTCCTGTCTCTCTTTTTATCCCTGTCTATGCCAGTGAAAGAGAGAACTACCGTTGGAATGATGGACCTTGTGAAATATCTTCAAATTATATTTGCCAAATAGGTAAGTTCCGAAAAGTCAAGCGTTATATCTCCAGTAAATATTAAAGCCTCACCAGCTGTAACTCTTGAAATTCGTTGACCTCAAAAGATCTTCCTATTCTCTACTGATTTCCTCTGAATTCTACCCTCTGAGGGATATGGGCTTTTACTGCATTAGGAAAACATTCCTTTGTGAAACATTTGACGTCCACGAGTAAATTCAAATTTTAATGGTCGTTTTGATTATCCGCCATTTTCGAAAATTGGTAATATTACAAAGGAAACAGAACATACAATGTCACGGTTGAAAACATTCACTCCTATGTATTAAATCTCACCAGTCTGTGCATTTAATTTGAAGATTATTTCAGATAGCACATACAGTCCCAGCTGGTGTTTATAAATAATAAGTGTATATATACACACCTAAATTAGTACATTCTCACAAACGTATTTTAGTTTGAAAGTTAAATCATAAAATAATGCTAAAAGATACTGCTAGAGGGGGCTTTAATTACTAGGAAGATCATCAGCTAGATCATCTGCTAGATGGAAAGCCCTGCCACTTCTCTTGATTAGATTTTCCGGTCCTGATTTCCTGATGTGTCCTTTTAATTTTGACAATGTGTCGTGCTTCTCTTTTCTTGACGAAATTACACGTTTATATAAACAGATCATCTCAGCCTGGGCATAGGGCGGATATTAGTCATATAATCATCTAGATTTACGTCATCAAATTATCTGGGAATATCATTATTGTATATACCTGATTCCAATGATCATTTGTTTCTAAAATGTCAACGTTTAGGGAATGTCTGGCAGCAACTTGATATACAACACCAAGTTAATTTCAAAACAATTATTCTTGGCTACAAAATCTTGTACAACATATGCTCTTTATAGGTGTGTGAACTTTATCGTTACAGTCGCAAAATATTGTGTGTTTTCTTCTTGTGTTCACTTTAGACATGATTTTAACAGTCCAAGGTCAAGAGTGAGTTTTGACTTGTTCAATAGATATTTGCATTTCATGTATCAAATACACAAGACGAATAATAATTCTGAGTTCTTGAGATTCGGGAAGAAACTATTCGGTAAAGTCATTTTTGCCGAGAAACAAATACAAAAATATATTCCCATCTCCTTATTGTTTTCTATGGCACTTGGATTGTATTATGTCACAGTAACTGTGTACGTTTTTAGCATAATTTTTTAGCATAATTTGATTGTTTTTACATTTTAAGTTTGTCATGTTTTGCTGGTATTTTTTTCAATTTCAAATGTGTAAAGCGCACTGAGACGTATGTGTGTGCGCTTTTAAGAAATAAATATTATCATTATTATTATTAACTGTAAGTTTTATAAAAAACAATGAAATGATGATGATGATAAATGAAGATCATCAGAATTACTTTTAAATAGTTCTGTTTTTTATTTATATTCAAGACAATATTAATGTTATGATTGTTGAATTTTTTTGATTGCAATATTCCGCTTGCCAAGCATTGTTTTTTAAATTTATGCTTTTTTTAACTATCTTTATCAGATACATGCATAAGTGAAGGCTTGGATGGAGTGGCACCCGGTGAAAACGTTGACGATCCGAACACTGTCGTGTTGAATATCGGAGACGCATTCACTTGTACTGCTGATATCATCGGATGGCGGTTCATTCCGAACGACAACTCCAGCTTTAGCATCGCCATATATCGATCAGATGGAGAGAATCGAGTCGCTACAATCCGCGTGTCAAGTTGGCTACTGCAGGCGGCCGGAGCCTGGCACTGTGAACATGTTAACTGGTCATGAGTATGGATTCACCGTACATCCCGGTGACGTCGTAGGTTTACATGAGAACTACCTCGCCCTTGCCTGGTCACGTGATAATGGCACAGAACACTTGATCATCGACAGTATGGGATCTGAAGCCCTCGACCAAGCTAACGTATCAACCACTCAGAATGCGGTCACGGAAATAAGAAGATATCCAGTGGAGCCGATTTCAGTGGTAAATATGTTATTATTTATGGTAAAACGCAGGATTTCTAAGCAGTTTGTTATGCTTATGCAATGCCAAGCTTTCTGAAACTAACCGTGATCTCCTACACAGCTTAACAGGCAAAATGTGACCATTTCCTGACAACTTTGCTTGTTTTTCTAATATTTTATAGCCGTAAAGGTACACAAAAGTAAGCATATGTGAATTTTTTTTGTCGTGAATAAATGTAAATTTCAGGTCATGTAATTAAAACTTAAATAAACAGACAAATAAATAAGTAGCTAAATCTTAACAACATTTTATGTTTAATTTGACCGATGTTTGGTGTGCATTGTACCAAAAACACCGATCGTGAAGATGTTTGACAAGTTGATGTTAAATTTTATAACTGCATTGTTTTATCCTGTTTGAACCTTTTAGCGTACGCACAACAAGCTGAACCCTGTTTTCAAGATTAAAAAGGAAAAAATGCTGAAATCATTTTTTTTTCAAAAATGATAGCGTCGAAGTGCCAAAGATTAATAAATAGTGTAATAAAAAGTAACTGTTTTCAGTATGTAAGCGCATTAGTGTCGGATCATGTAAGAGGCAACCTTACGTTCGTTATAATGTAACAGCTTTGCATGGAATACAGTAAATACTCATAAAAAAGACCAAAGAAAGATAAAAAATAGAACAAAAAACCAAACAAGCAACTATAAAGGATTATTTTCAAAAGTCCTAGCTCTTTAATTTTTTGAAGTTGCAGGATTACTCAGATGATATTTATATTCGATCATACATAACTTTTCCCAAATGCCTGGCCATGACAGCGTAGCCCAACTTGTACGCATTACTTCATAGTTACGGCACAGACAAAAAGAAAGGCAGACTAGCAACGGATATTGTTCAGGGTGTGAAGCGGTCACGTAACTCCTCCGTGTACGCCTCGCCTCAGGTAGCTCTCGACTCTCTTTTTCGAAGAGTGCCGACCATGCACCCTTCGGTAGTTTCCGGATTTTGGCCAATTTTTAAGCGAAATTATGTTCGGCAAAGTTCGTGTTGTTGTTGTCGTGTGGTGCTGAGCGGAATTGGCGTGCTGGCGAAAACTGGAAAAGTTTTGAGCTTCGGGGAGGTGAGTTTTACCATTTTAAAAATTCCTCTCACATTTTTATGAATATATAATGAGTGTGTTTGAACCAAATTTGAAAGTCTTTTATCGATACTGTCAGATTTTACTCAATGGTTTACGGTCAGTCATATCGTCTTTTACAAGTTCGTCATGGGAGGAAGTGTTTATGAAACTGCTGGCGTGTTATGTTTTGATTGGCGTGAAGCAGTGTTTCTGCCCTGAGAGCACACAAAGTAAGTATGGTTGCTACGCGACAGGCAGCACGATGCCATCTCGTCCTACTTTTTGCATAATCTCGTGCAATTATCAACCACGAACGAAGTCTCCAAAAAGTCTAACACCTGTGAAGCTCATTTTAATATGAAAAGGCCAGTTTATCGAGACGACCATGAATCAAACGGCGTGCCGCGTTGCTAGTCTGTCTTTCTATTTGTCTGTGGTTACAGTGAATTACTGTAACTATGGTTTTGGAGTAACTTCGGACCAGCTGAACAAAAGAAACTCTGCGTATGAAACTACAGAATCATAAAAAAATAAAAAGATACCTGACGTTTTTGCAACAATGATACATAACCCTTTTTGTAAAAAGAATTCCTGGTTTATGTCGTGAATAATGTAAAGAAGCGACTAGTGTACGGGTTTTTGAATGCAGTAACGGGGTTTAGGCCTATGTACGAGTTTATCGCTTAGCGAGGAGGTATTGTCTGAAAGTTAATGAAGCGTTAACGTATGACGTACAGGGTTATCAATCCCGGTATCATTTTCCGAATACCTGTGAAGTAGAACTTTAAGAGCTGACGCGAAAATGATGTGCTTTCAGAAAGCCGTCTATGCACCTCGGGGCCGCTCGATCATGATCAGACACTAACGACTCACGCATCAAACAATTCAGAGGAAATCCAACTCGCCCATGCAAGATTAAAGAAATCGTAGTTCGGCAGAATTATTCCACATAAATTCACAACTATTTGGACTGGTGTGCGTATCTTGCTCTACATAATGATTGTTAATTTATTTTACTTCTCAGATTTCCCGTGTTTACATAAAACATTATGATAACTTGGCCTAACACCCAAAGATATCGGACTCCGCTTCCTCCGATTCTGTCGTTTACTATACGATTTTAGTCCATAGGTTACAGACGCCAGTGTTTGATTAAGAGTTTTCTTGTAACGTAAAAGGAGAAGTTTGTTACACCAATTTTCGATAAG